>NC_056729.1:167500-375000 GCF_019279795.1 Protopterus annectens
GTGCTATACCTAATGTATGTCTACTATTTCTCTGTTACAGATGTCGCTCACCAGCACACATATATGTTCTTACAGCACACCAACATGTCAGCTTTGTGGCACATATTGTAACTGCATGCACTTGTAATAGTAATGACTAGTCAGTCGGGGGGTTGAACCCCTGTACTGGTAGGTGTGTGACAGATGATGCTTAGGTTTTAGTCTCCAAGCCCTTCTCTGATGTACTTTGCCTATGTCTGTCCCTCCCACACACTCTCTGGTGGATGTAGAGTTGTACACCTGCTCAGCAGCAGCTTGTGTTTTGTAAGTGATGTTCATGATCAGGTGATGGCCTCTGCACCTATTGCAGTCCTCTTCTAGCTGATTGCATGTGGTACAGCTGTCATGATGTTCCCTATAGCCAATCACATGGAAACACAGTACAATATCTAGGAACATCATGTTGCTGTTTGCCCATGACAGTCGCTGTGAGTGGTACCTGGATCTTGTGTTTGGTAAATGGCATCACAGATGATATCTGGATGTTCCTCAAACAACATACACAGTGGGAAATATCCTAAAGACAGGAGGGTGATGGCCAGTCATGACTACAGCATGTAAGTATAGCTATACTTCATTGAGACTACTGCCTGTTTAACAAGTTGTGTGTGGTAATGGCTATTCTGCATGTTTTATAACTGACAAGACAGTGCTCGGTTTGTGAGGGACCCCCATCTTTAGGGCCATCTGTGGACTGGTCAGTGTGTGGAACCATTTGTTTCCTGTGTTACTGACTGAACACACATCTGTGAACTGCAGGAGCATAGTGTGAGGATTGCAGTCAGTACATGGTGATAGTGATGAGTTACTGCCATTGCATCCCTGATTGGACATATGTCACATGAAACAGTTGTATGAAAGACACTGTCTGGAGTTCTCAGTGACATGCCAATAATGGGCCACTGTTCCTAGCTGCAGTCACAAGTCTTCTACACTTTGTACAGATGTCATGCAGTATATATGCATGTGTTGTGCTCTCTCTGCAAATGTATACCATCTGTTGTGTTGGGTTGATGGTCATATCTGTGCATGCTGTTATAAGTGATTCTGAATGCTGTTGACTATTACCAAGCTATATCTGTGTTTAAACTGCAACATCATAGGCTGCATGGGTTTGGAGGTCCCGGCAGAACCTCCTGTCCCACTTCAGCTGGCCATGGCACTGGCCACCAGCACATCTGGGGCCCAGCCTTAGACCTCCACCTCTGTTGGCTCTGCACCACCTTCTGGTGGTACCGCCACTGAGGATGGGGCTTGTCCCCCCTGGGAGCAGGTCCAGATAGGAACATGTCTGCTGTCATACAGTCTCGGATGTGGTGCATAGGGGGCTCAATAAGGGGTTTTGAGGCCAGATACACCAGCTCGAGAGCAGAGTATCACATTTCCAGGGTGAGGCTGCCCCTCCTAGACAGCCCCCAGAACTGCCACCTTTTGGTGCAGTGGTGGCTGCCCATGGATGGGGACCTCCGTCACACTGTTTCCATCTGGGGGCTCATGGGCTTGTGACTGCTGAACACGCCTCCCTGTCCAAGGAGTATCCACCCACATGTGTCATATACTGACCCTATATGCTGTCTTGTCTGTCATCCTACCCTACCTATCCTCCATGAGCATACCTACTCTCCTTCCCCCACATCCCATTCTTACCCTATGGAAATAAAAGACCAATCAGTTCCTAGAACAACATTTGCCCCATACATAACTGTCCATTTCCTATGTGTCCACTGGACACATGTAACCCTTTTAATATGCTTCACAACATACTCCAGTTGTCCTTACCCCTGTCTCTCAGGCACACGATCCTAGTATGCACATGACTCCTAAAGGTTTCAGGTACACGTGATGCGGATGACCCCATTGTACACACAACACTACCGGTCCCTCTGTGGTTACCCCATTTACCTTTATCATAATGATGATTTCGCACACAGCACCTTGCAAGAGTACTGTTTTCACATAATGAATGGACAGGAACTGTTGTGTTAATGTAAATAACATGCACAGAATGATGTATTTGGCCAGTGTACAAATGTTTGCGTGTATGAATGACACATGTCTGTCTGAGGGAGTCTTGCTATTACAAAGGACAACACCACTACATAATACAGGCATTGCTGGTGTTTCCCTTTTCATTCCTTTGTAATCCTTTGTTGTCACATGGGATGTTCCTGATATATCTATATATATGTATGTATCTATATGTGGACATAAACACTCACACATACATCTACATGATGGAATAAATTTCCTATACTGTTGAATGACTGCGCTGGATGATATGTTTGTGATGAGATCCGATGTCTGTATATATGCCATGGCTTAGTGGTAAATCACAATAGCTGTGTGTGCAGGGTCCTGGTTTTGAGCCTTGTAGAGGCTGTTTATTTTGTTGCTGGGCAGAACAAGGCCATTGGATATGGAGCGATTAAGGCCCATTAAAGCAGTTGTGAGCGGGTGTGCGTGGGTTTGCTCGGAGCTAAGCAATGCTAACCTCCAGTTACAGTTTCTCACACTCAGTTAGCCTCTACATTGCTTTACCAGTGTAATACTTGCATACTGGCAGCCAAACAGGCTTACACCCGCTTGCTCCCACACTTGCAAATGCACTGCATATGGTGTTTGCATCTAACACTCACACCCCTGGGTGGGAGTGAGGACTACGATATTATCTTGTGATGCCTATCACATCGGATTACATGCCTACAGCATTGGGAAAGGCTGCCCATTAGGCAACAGCATGCTGTTCGATTGTACGGAATCTGCGGCCTGTCCAGAGTTTGATTCATATTATTGGTGTGTTCTTCTTGCAATCTGCACCTGTCTGGCTAATACATGGTAACTGACACTCTTCAATACAAACAAATAATTGAGTTTTGGAACCCACATCCTTCAGCTGAGTCATGCTACTGCATACCTAATATTCTATCATCTTTCTAAGGCTGTCAGTGGAATATGTGATTTCTTCCCCTATCAGACCTCTCATACGATTGGGGAAAAATACAAAATGAATCAGGGACACGGCATAACAACATCAGGGACACATTTAAATTAATGGTGCTATTAACCTGACACATTGACAGACTCAGAGCAGATGAATTCATACACATTTTCTGAGGTAAATGATGTTTATAACTTTTAAATGTTGTCGTTATTCATTACATGTAATTCACCACCTTTCCTCCAAATGTCACTAGTTTTAGGAGGGATTAAGTGGGACAGAGTTAGAAATTGAGTCAAAATCAGTGATGTCCCTGGAAATTTGGGACAGTTCAGAGATATGGTCCCTATCTGTTCCCCCAATGGTTTATGTCCTGTCAAATGGATTTGCTCTTAGGGGTTGAGAGGTATGGGCGTCAACTATGCCCATTTCAGAATATTACTTACATCCCCGGGGCATTCCTATTATGACTGTGCCAGCCAACACCTGCATGCCTAGGCCCATAATTGCATATCCATAGCTCCCTCGCCTGCCACTCCTCTACAGCACTCATCCTTACTGTGGGTGCAGGTGGGGTATAAACGCACCACTATACACTGCCCACTCTCCCCATGTCGGGACACATGTCGTACATTGTTTCGACCCATGGGTTACCAGGCTTGCACAACCTACTTGTCTGTGTACATCTACGGCCTGGTTTGATGAATCATTACTGAGACTGCCTCCGATGATCATTAATTTTTGGTGTCCCACAAGAGACATCGATGTCTGTGTTTCAAGATTAGACCTGGCAGGTCTCTCCCACTGGTAGTATCCTGCGGTTGTCTGGGAAGCAGTGGTGTGTTTACTTTTATTGTGTGTCTGTATGTCTCACTGACTTAGCTGGGGGGGATGGGGGGGTTGATGCTACATGTTACATGTTTGTTTATTGGACCCCTCACCCCCATATGCACAGCCTGTGAACTGCCTCCTCAAGCCAGGTACCACAAAAAACCCTTGTCCCGACACTAGCAAAACTGACCAAGAAATTGCCAATCTATTCAATACCTTCTTCACCTCCTCTATTGCTGAGCTGACCAAAACCTTCCCAAATAACATCCCCCTACCCACCTCCTCCCAGTCTTGCACCTCATCCCCCCTCTCCCCCTAACTTTGAACTTAAACCAATATCCACCAACCTCATAAAGAAATTTCTCTATAGACTAAAACCTTGCACCAATGCTCCAGACAACATTCCCTCCTCCTTCTTAAAAATTGCCTCTGACAGTATTGCTCTCCCTATCAGCATCCTATCAGCATCCTGATCAATAGATCACTTCTTGAATCATATGTACCAAAACTATGGGATTCTGCTTTTATCCTTCCTCTCCACAAAGGTGGAAAAAACTACAACTTCTCTAACTTCCGCCCCATTGCCATCCTCTCTCCCATCTCTAAACTTCTCAAAAAATGCATTCACATACAACTCATGCCATTCCTAATCGAACATCAACTTCTATCTCCTACCCAACACGGCTTTTGCCCAGGACACAATACCAACACAGCCCTCGTCTCCTTTCTACACTCTATTAATTCAGCCCGAGAATCTGGTTACTTAGTTTCATCCGTTCTATTAGATCTATCTAAAGCCTTTGATACCATCTCTCATACCCATCTACTTAACCATCTATCTAACCTTAACATCTCCACAAAAACTCTTACCTGGTTCTCCAGCTATCTTTTTGACAGGTCCCAAGCAGTGAAATGGGGCCAGTCCTCTTCCTCCTTCCTTCCAACACCCACAGGAGTTCCCCAAGGTTCCCTTCTTGGCCCTCTGCTATTTAACATCTTTATTAATGATTTACACAAAGCCATTCCTAACACCAAAATTGTCCAATATCCAGATGACTCCACTGTCATCTGCCATGCCTCCAACCAAACTGAACTCAAGTCTCTAACTCAATCGGCCTTATCATCCACTGAAAAATGGATGCACCATAACTACCTCTCACTAAATGCTAACAAAACTAAAATTCTCCTTTTCACTCCCTCCAAATCTACCCTCATTGACAAACACTCATTTCAAATTACCAGCCTCAACAACTCCGTCATTGATATTGTTCCCTCCACCAAACTGTTGGGGGTCACCATTGATGAACACATAAATTTAATACCCACATCCAACTCAACATCAAGAAAACCCGCATAATACTTGGCCTTCTCTACAGAAATAATCACTTCCTCTCGCCCTCTACTAGACTGACCCTGGCCACAACTTATCTTCTCACATCTCTCCTTTATGGCACTCCTCTGCTTACTAATCTATCTTCCACCCTTACCTGCAAGCTAGGAGTATGCTAGTACAAAATCTCCAGGTTTGCCACAAATGCAAAAGCCTCCTCCCACCACTGCTCCTCCCCCCTACTAACCATAAACTGGCTTGAACTCCCCAATCAACTAGACTTCCTTCAAATTGTCTTAGCCCACAAATTACTTTTTCAACCCAACATCTGCCCGGCTTTATCCAATATCTTCCAACCTTACAGCCCCCCAAGACCCCTTAGATCCACTCACCAAAACCTCATTACCGTCCAAAAACCAAAGTGTCCTGCTGGTCAGCTTCTACTATCCTTCATCCTAGCTAAAAAATGGAACGCCCTGCCCTCCACCCTGAGAACTTGTGACAACCTAAATACCTTCAAAAGCCTACTTCACTCATACCTGCTTCTTCACAGAAAATGTAACTGCACTCCACACCCCATACCTCCCAAACTCCCCCCTTCCTTCTCTCCTGGCTAAACTCATTACCTTTCAAACTACTGACTTATACTCTGACTACAACTCATAAGCTATCTCCTCCCAGCATATCACTCTTTGACTCTAATTTCAGTCCTTTCACATCTACTTAATCTTCTTAGCTACCAAGTATTAGACTCCTCCTCTATCCACTTCCCTTCCTAGTAAAAACTTATTTACAACTCTATACTGAATGTTATGTAAAAGAATCTTTTGTGTGATATCGCAATGTGATACACAACTTAGCAATGTAAAATATTTCTATATGTTTATGCAACTTCTTTTGCAGTGCAAAAGAATTTCTTCCGTGTGCTATTTCAATATGATATGTAACTTATCAATGTGAAGAATTTCTATATGTTTATGTAACTTGCAAATCTTCACAACTTAACAATGTAAAAACTATTATGTAATTAGTTATGTGGAGCTTTTCTTCCCGGGCCTTCACTGAAAATGGGCTCTCGAGCCCAGTGGACCTCCCCGGTCAGCAAACTGGAATAAATAAATAAATAAATAAATAAATAAATATGTAACTCATATCTGCTGTATCATATCCTAGCTATATACATGTGTATATTTACAATCACACACACACACACACACATATATATATATATATATATATATATATATATATATATATACATTACCATATACAGATATATCTGTATATGTATGCATACTTGTATATTTATATTTTGCTGTATATATATATATATATAAAACAACATATGGGTCTATGGGTGTCTGCATATGTATATATTTATATGTGGTTATGTATCTGTATTCTGTCTCTGTATGTATACATTTGTACTACGGAGAGGGAGAGGCTTATCTCTATGTCACTATGGGTAGATATATGCACATATACCTCTACATATATACATTTACATCTGGTTATTCCATTCCTTGCCATATAGATTATACTTTGCTGCAGTGGGACTCGTAGTGGGTGTGGCTGCTCACTGGGCGACGCCTCTGCCCAATGAACACATTTGCTTACATCCCTAAGACTCTCCATATAGGCCCACATCAGCCAACACCTGCACACTTAGACCCATAAGTAGCTACCCATAGTTCCCCCACCCGCAGCTCCTCAACAGCACCCATCCTTCCTATGGGTCCTTGTCGGTTCTGGACACAACACTACATGCTGCCCTCTCTCCACTTCACGGGACCCATTTCATGCAATTGTCTTGACCCATGGGTCATCAGGCTTTCCCACTCTTCTATTCTGAGTATGTATACAGCCCAGCCAGAATGCTTGGTCTATCACCTTCTTTTGGTCTTGCCAATTTTTAGGGTGTCCCACAAGGGACGCTCCTGTCTGTGTTCCAAGATTAGAATTCATGGGTGCACTGCGTACCCCCCCCCCCCGGTTGTATCCTGCTTGTGGTCTGGGGAGCAGTGGACTCTTTACATTGTTTGTGTGTATGTTTCCCGTGTCTGGCTGGGGGGGGGTGGAAGGTCATACTACGTGTTTCATGTTTCTTGCTTGGGCCCCTCACTTCCAATGGCATAGCCTGTGAACATATGTCATTCTTGTGTGCTGTTTCCTATCATAGCTGTATATCTGTGTATATCTATGCATGCGCACACACACACACACACACACACACACACACACATATATATATATATATATATATATATATATATATATATATATCTACGTATATGTATATGTCTGCAACCATATATTTCTGTAAAACAATGCATACCCCACGCATATGCACTTACACATGCTTACTTGTGTTTATATATGCTTAAACCTGCTTACTAGTGCCTTATTCATTATGACACTGACACTTTGATCCAGTTAACTTTTAATTGATATTTTGCAGGTTATACAGTGGACAGATGTCGCAATATGTTCATGTACACATTACCGATGGTAAATGTTATGTGATGCAGTGGGATTCGGTACAGGGATGTCTGTTCGTTAGCTGGTTGCTCTAACCAATACACTATTGCTGTGCTGCTTCATTTGCATATATACCCATATACCCATGGCTCCTGTTTCCTCAAACATGCACCCCAATGCCTCCCTAACACTGCAGTCATCTATTCTCCAGTTGTATTTGCGGTGGATCCACACCACTACACATTGGCCACTCCCTACTCCTATAGACCCATCCCATCAGTTGACTCACTCCACGCATCCTCAGAACTCCCAAACATTTAGTCCATAAACATTGGTGACACGAGTGACCAAAAGAATACTATTCGCAATTTTTGGGTTGTCCCACATGGGACACTCATGTGTTTATGTCAAGATCAGACTCTATACTTCACTAGATCCTTACTCCCGTTAACATGACACTTCAAGTTAATGAATATGTATGACTATGTAGTAACGCACACTTTACACATGAGAGCCCAATTATGTACGTGTTCGGTGTATTTCTATTACAAATAGACCAGTTTAGTAATTGGCGTAGCCTTAGCAGGCAGATCACAGGAATGATTCCATGTGTGGGAAAGTCCTCACATTTGACTTTTTTCAGCACAGCACTGACTTCAGACATTGTACAAACCTCTGCGTTTTAGCAGTTTCGTCCCATCCCTCTTATGCACAACCTATTATTCTATTTACTGTCGAGGTTTGTAAGGGCACATTCATGTTATTTATGTCTGCAAATGGAATGAATGTGTTACAGAGAATGTACTTCTACATATAGATGTCTGCATGTGTGTATGCATATATACTTAAAACGAACTCGCTGACCTCCATGGTGTGGTCCAGTTAGAACCAGCCCATCCAACCCTGGCACGCCTGGCTCCATAATTTCATACCCATAGTTCCTCCACCCCACCTGTGTCCAACATACATGCATGCCATCCATTGTCCACTTATTATCACAGCCATGACACACCTCCACACATTGCCCTCTCCCGATCATTAGGGGCCCTACACGTATGGTGTCCCAACCCATGTATTCTCAGGCTCTCCCACCATTTACTCCTTGAACATACCTTACCTTGCTTGTGTAATGGTCGGATGGCCAAATGGTATATCAATTTTAGGGTAGTCCCACCAGGGACTACCCTCTGTGTGTAAAGTAGAATTAGCAGATCAACAATGTTACTCCCACTGGTAATATCCTGCCTGTAGTGTGAGTAGCAGTGCTTTGCTCACTCCTGCCCAGCTAGATATGACATACGCTGACAGCGCTATATAATACTGGGGCTGCTGTTGATTCCCTTCTCATTCCTTTTGTATGCTTTATTGTTACCTCGTTCTTTCTTCATATATATATATATATATATATATATATATATATATATATATATGTGTGTGTGTGTGTGTGTGTGTGTGTGTGTGTGTATATATATATATATATATATATATATATATATATATATATATATATATATATATATATATATATGTGTGTCTATATATATATATATATATATATATATATATATATATATATATCCGTATATACTTACATACATTTCCTGTGCTGGGCACTGCTTAGACCCGGGCAAGCGCACTCAGAATTGCTTACTGGTACTTGTATGTGTTTACTGCTGCTTATTTGTGCTTACACCTGCTTACTAGTACCTTATTCATTATGACAGTGCCACTTTTTTTGAATGATATTTAAGTTAAATATCTCATGTGATACTCTTATGTCAGTTTTACAGCAAAACAACATTCATTCCACATGGAAAATGAGATGTGCTATTGTTGGGCACGAACCGTTAATGCCTGTTTGTTAGACAGATGCTCCAAACACTACACTATTGACATTTACATTGATTCTGCATGTTTTTCTCTATTTGAATGAATATGATATGTAAGCTACGCTCGGCGGAGAGCAGCGATGTGCAAACACGCTGCACTTTGCTTACACCTTCGATATTGCAGCAATTCAAAGGTATAATAGGGACACAGGGAATCTGATTGTGAAAGTTCTAGGGACAGGGCTCAACATTCCACTACATGCTTGTGTGTTTACTAGTTCGATTTTATTTCACTGTTCGTGGACACTCTTGTATGCTTAGCATACATTCTGGTATCCATGGACACTGAATTACTGACTTACTATTATGCGCGGGCTCTACTAGTAGGCATAGTAGGTTTTGCAACTGTTGGGGCATGTTTACACCTCTGTAGAGCACTTGTACACGCCCCCTGCACTCGCACACATTTCCTGTGCATGTCGTTGGTTCGACGGCGCGCCCTCATACATATTCATATGGCACTGCTGCGCCATCTGTAGTGAGGAAGCTTGGTGCAAGGCTAAAACCATCCTTGTGCCAAGCTTCTTGAATCCCGGGGAATATTTTGTGTGTTACAGTCAGCATACATATTCAGAAAATAATTCTTGTTGGTCCTGGGGTGTATAAAACAGTTCCCTTGTAGAATTTGCTTACAGGCTTTACAATGTAGGCATGGATAAGTTCCCTTCTTCTTAATGCCTGAATTTGTAAAATGCATAGGTTCTTGATACAAAATATCTTTCAAATTTTGATTTCTTTTAAAAGTAAATCTAGGTAGTGTCCCTACAACTCTAGTTATATTCTCATTTATTAAAATAATTCTCCAGTTGTCTCTAATTATATTACATACACCACTTATATCATTACTGTATGTTTAACTTATTTTCAAACCTTCATTAGCTTTTTGAACCTGTGCATCTACCTTATTAGGCCATTTATTACCTCTGTGTAACCATGGTTTTGCACCTTGTTTTCTATAGAGACTGCTGTTGTCCATTTCCTTTTTCAATAAACTTTTACTATAACCTCGTGCTTGAAAATTATTCTTTAAAGAGTCCAGTTCCTGTATAAAGGAATTTTCATTTGTGCAAAGTCTGGATATTCTACAGACTTGTCCCTTGACTATGTGTTGGAATACATGTCTAAGGTGCATGCTATCAAATCTAAGCATGATGTTGGTCCAACAAGGCTTCCTATATAGTGAGGTCTCTGCCTCCCCATTTTCTTTCTTAATAATACTAACATCCAGGTATTCAATGACTGAACTAGAATAATTCAATGAAAATCTGAAGAAGCTGGTGGCAGACTCTAGATACTTAACAAAAGATGTTAATTCTGATTTGTTGCCCCCCCCCCCCCACAAAAAGAAAACATCGTCCACAAATCTATTGTAAAAGAAGTTTGCCTTTCCAATCATGTGCTGCCTCAGATATCACCATATCTTCCCAGTATGCCAGGACTAGGTTAGCATATGTGCTCGTACAAGGCGTAACTATAGCTATACCTTGTCTCTGGCAATAATACTTTGTTTGACAAATAAAAACATTGTTCTCTAATACTAGCCTTAATAAGGAACATAACTGTATATTTTCATCTGTATGTATATTCACCTTTTTGTTCAGTATTTCTTCTATGGCAGTAATACCATATTGATTTTCTATAACAGTGAACAAATTCTTTACATCTAAAGTAACAAACATATAGTAAGTATGACTGTTCTCTTGTAAATAAACACCCAAATGATTCCAGAAATGTAGCAGTATCTTTCAAAATTCTAGGGAAGGTTTGTGACATTGGTCGGCAGCAGGTAACTAAAAATAAAACATGAACAAAGACCATTAGTGAGGGCTTAGGGAAGAATCCAGATGGAAACAAAATCTATGTTTTTGGGGAGCAGGCAGGTTATACATGGAATAAATCCAAGAAACTGACTCACTGGAAGCAGTCCTCACCTTGAAGACACTAACATCTGTGCAGTCATGGAGACCTGGTCCAAGGAAGTGGAGAGCACCTCAGCCATTTCGAGTTACACCTCCTACCACACATTCAGACCCCGAATGGAAGGTGTGAAAACTAAAGGAGGCAGTGTATCAATATTCATTAAAGATAAATATGCCTCCAGACTGGTTAAACAGTATGATTCTCTGGAGACACTTCAGGTGCAACTAACTGTTGTTAGGACACCTATGCAAGAAAGTGCCAGCTACAGGACCCCCTCCATGAGTCAAGACATCCACTCTGCCTACTTGGATCTACTGAAATCCATCATGATACAGCTGAACACCATAGTTCTGGGTGATTTTAATTATCCATTCATTGACTGGGTAAATGACTTGTGCTCAAACACACTTGCCCAAAGGCTGCTTGAGTTCATTAACTCCAAAACCCTGGACCAGCCAGTAGACACCTCAACTAGGGGTGCCAACATCTTGGATCTGGTGCTTACCAATATGGGAGACCACTGTAGCCCTCCCTTCCTCCATTGTGAGGTCTTCCTTTGACAGATCTGACCACAAATCAGTCTCATTTGAAGTAACTATCACACCAGACCCCCTAGCAGCAACTAAACTAAAAACCTTCTCCAAAGTAAATGATATCCTTCTAAGGGATGGCATAAATAGCTTCACTGCACCTCCACCCTCAGATGTAACAGGCAAATATGCCAAGTCCTACACCGATGCTTTTTAGAAACACCTGTATAAATGCATTGATGTGGCACTGCCTAATAGGACCAAAACATGCTCTTCAAGGAAGAGTAAACCTGTCTGTTGGACAACTGTGATCAACAGGCTTTACAATAAGAGGAAGAAATTGTTGTTCAAAAGTAAGACAGAGTGTGGCCTAAACAGGAAACACTCCCTCCTCAGCTTAAACAAGCAAATAAGACTTCTTCTGAAGTCTTCCAAAGCAAATTATGAATCCAAATTAGCACCTTTAACTAAGAAAAACCATTAGATGATCTTAACTTACATCCATAGCCTTAAAGGTAAGATCCAGATTTGTGCCAAACTGGTAGTTAATGATACCACATACAATGAGCCTGTAGACATAGCAAACCTGTTAGTTGACAGGTTATAAGAAAACTTCAATCCCCTGTCACCACCACACATACCCATGACATTCTTCCACCTGTTCCCCCACCTTGTATCTCCCTCTCTAAAGCCAAAAACACAGCAAATATGGGACTTTATAACATGCCAGACTGTGTCCTGCATGGCTCCAACAAGAATTAGCAGCACCATTGGGTACTCTTTTCAGTCATAGTCTAAGTACTGGCTTGATTCTGGCTGAATGGAAAATGTTCACAGTTATCCCCTTGCACAAGGGTGGTGCTTCCACTGACCCCGGGAGCTATAGACCTATTAGCCTAACTATCCTTATCGGCAAGGCCATGGAGTGAATCATCATGGACCTTATCAACAAAGATATAGGTAATCTCCAAACACTTGACCCTACTCAGTTTGGATTTGGCAGATGAAGATAGTGCCTGTTAGGCCTGGTGGACATGTTCAGGACAGTCACCAGATCCTGGGTGAGAGGAAAACTATGCATATTGCCTACTGGGTTTGGCCAAGGCTTTTGACACTATTCCCCACACAGGCATTACTGACAAACTCACCCAGCTAGGTAGCAATCCTTTTATTGCTAGGTGGGTCGCTAACTAGTTCACAACCCATACAGTCAAAATATAGGAATCGACCTCTAACAGCAGACCCATTACCAGTGATGTTCCACAGGGATCAGTCCTGAGACCACTAATGCTCAGAATCTATTTCTTTGGAGTACAAGCAAAAACTAATGATCTGTGGCTGACAAAGTTTGCTGACGACTACAAACTCTGAGCGGTCATTGAATCTAAAAACTAAAACAAGTTCCACCTCATAGATAAAGCCGATTGTACTAAGTTATAATAAATGCAAAAGAAAAAATAAAATCAGCACTATGGCACTTGATAAAACAAGGAGACTTTATTGACTTACTGTAGCACTAAGTTTCTTTTTTTATCGAGTGCCATGGTGCTGATTTTACTTTTTCTTTTACATAGTGGTCAAAGATTGCCCAAACAATGTCAACATCCTACAAGAGGGTCTTACACAAACAAATGATCGGTGCCAACATCATGGCCTTAAACTCAATGCAAAAAAATGTATTATCATCCTTTTCGATACGAACAATGTTCCTGCTAACTATTACATTAATAGAAACACTCTAAGCACACAATCAGTGGTGAGAGACCTGTCCATAGTGGTAAGAGTGGCATTCTATATTGCTCATCTCATAAGTAAGGACATTGTCTCCAGAAAAATTAAGTTATAACCTCCCTGTACTCTTCCCTCATCAGGCCAATAACTGAGTACAACTCCTCTTTTGGTATGTACCTTTGCAGGCACCTGCAGCAAAGTTCCTCACAAGGAGAATTCAAAGTATTCAGCATATGTTCTATGTGGATCGGCTGAAATCACTGTCACTTTACCCTATTTTATGCAGACTACTCAGGATCGATCTCTACCATGCGTATAAGGAAATCTCTGACTCTGCTTTATTGGAAATGTTGCATATCCCTAAGTTCAATGGCTCACAGATTACTCACTTCAAAGACCTTAACCCGGTATGTGACATTAATAGAACCTACTGGAGGGACAGGTTTGTCTCCCAGAGATTCCCACACCTCTGGAACAGAGTCCCAGTTCATGTCAAGCAGAACAACTCTTTGGCCCCCTTCAAGTGCAATTTGGACGATTGGATGAGTAACCGTAAATCCACACCAGGGGTTCCACATGTGTTTCTCTTGGACAATAGGTGCTGATCATGGAAACACAAGCAGAATTTGTCTAGGCTTGTAAGGGCCCTAGGGCCATTACCCTAGTAACTTCCTATGATCCTATGATCCTATGTCACCCAGTGGATTGCCAACTGCCTCAAAGATAAGATGTAGGAAATCAAAATAGGGGAAGCTGCCTCCACAAAGAGACCAGTTACCAGTGGAGTTCCCAGGATTTTGTGGTGGGATCTCACCTATTTTTCATCTACTTTTCTGAAGTAAAAGCCAATACCAAAGGGCTCTGTCTGACTATGTTTGCAGATGACTGCAAGCTAGGTGCAGTCATTAAATCCCCAAATGAATTAGCCATCATATAGGAAGGTTTGTCCAAAATAAATAAATGCTGCCAAAATCCTGGTCTGAAACCAAATGGCAAAAAATGCTTTACTGTAGCCTTTAGGTAGTTTTCTACAGTATGGAAATACCACATTGATAATATGCACCTAAGAGCTGACCCAGTTGTTCTCTTTTGGGAAACTTATTTGGACAATGATCTTAGGTTTGACGAGCTTGTGTCCATTGTTGTAAGAAAGTCCTTCTATACTGCAAGGCTTATAAACAAAGGGATTGTGTATAGAGCTAGGGGGTGTCATTGTCCCCGATTACTCAGCTCTGATTAGGCCAGTCATTGAGAATAATGTTCCCTTTGACCTGTAGCTGTCCAGACACATACATCAAATGGAACACCCACAGAAATACTAAATGAATACAAGGCCTAAAAATCATGTCCTAAGTGGAACAGCTCAAAGTTCTGTCACTATACTTGGTATCATATGGACTGTTAAGAGGTGACCTGTGTCTGACATAGAAGCATTCTCCTACCAAATTCTGATGGATTTACTGCACATCAGCAAGTCAGATGGCATCAGAAATGCTTGGTCTAGATACACAAACCTCTTCTGTAACATCAACAGAATGATTTAGGGGGATAGTTATATCTTGCAGAGTTTCCACCTACTCTGAAACAAATCCCCCATTCACATAAAATAAAGTTCATTCCTGTCCATGCACAGCTTGGATCTATGGATGTGAAACATTACATTTACCCCAGGACTCCCCACTGTACTACTAATGGACAGAGGCAGATCCTAAATGCTTCATCCTATTCATGGGTTGCCTCAAATTATTTATGGCATAGTATGATCCCAGTTATCCTCATTAAGAGTAATATATAATTATCAACCATGAGATGAGTAAGATAAATCTCTAACCAAGTGGGATAGGTTAATTTGAGCACAGAATAGGAAATTAACTTGGCTTAAAACAGCCCTCAAGGGCAGCTGCCCTAGTGCATACCTAAAAAATTATGTGCTGCCTCACATAAGATATCTGATTATTTTTCCTGTATGAGATTAATAAGAAAAAACATTAGAAATCTAATGGGACACATACTATTATTGTATAACTGTTCATCATCTCTTCTCCGAGTATGTAATTATTTAAAATGCATGTGCATCCATCCACCAGAACATTAACTTTTGTAACTCTTTGAACTACTATAATAATGTTTCACTGCAAAAAATATTACCACATGATTTGACCTCTAAACTGTAGTAAAACTACTTTTGTAATTATTAACTTTTAAAGACAGTTGCTTTAGTAAATATACTCTTCATTCAAAATGTCTAAAGTCTACAATTCTTGATGTACAAGACACATTTTAAAGAGGTTTCTGTTGATACCTGATATCAAAATGCACATTTCAAAAGGTTCACTGGTATTAAACTTCTAAACTCTGTCAGCTAACTATACATGTCTGAATAGTGTTATAGAGTCACCAGTTCTGGATGTATGAAAATTTAGACTTACTCTTTATCTCCTAGATGCACTTTTTAAGCAAAAATTTCCTTCTGTCTTGGGAACTGTCATTTCCACCTGCACAAGAACTACAGTGTGCCTTCAGGTTCATCGTTATTTATTTTGTGCCAGCATATACACTCATTGCAATACACTGACATCTATGTCTTGGCCAGTGAAGTACAAATTGCTCAAGACATGTTTGTCTTTTCAGCTTTTCCCAGTTAGGGGTCGCCACAGCAGAATTCCGATCTGCTAATGATTGGCAGTCACTTTTTTATGGTGCTGAGTTTCCAGCCCGAAGCCCAACCTTCAGCAAAGGCACACCCATTCACACATGTCTGTTGGAGGCCAATCGACCACAGGGAGGACATGCAGACTCCACACAGAAGGCACTCCAGCTCAGAATCAAACAGGGGAACCTCTTGCTGTGAGGTAACAATGCTACTGCTGTACCATCACAGATACAAATTGCTCAAGCCATGAATCTGTTTAATATAACACTGACACATGTATTGTTACTTATTATTTACTACCCTACTTTGGAATGTAGCATTGCAATGCTGGATAAAAACAATACATCAAGTTATAACAACACTGTCATATTCTGCAATAACAACAGCTATTCTATGATACTTCATTGTGCAGCTGCAAAATATCATGCATAGCCATTATGTATGATTCTGCACAATTGAATGCAAATAGAAATCTTTTTTAAGGTTTATTTCCTTTCAAATGTTTGTACCATATAGAGTGAAAGTAAAAAGTCTTTGAAAATTGCATAGTGATGTACACTGTGACATGAACAGATTTTACAGAGTGGAATACTGAGATTTGATTTACACTTTACACTGACAGGGGAGCAAGATATAGGATTTTACAATCACTGCATAAAGTATCTTTGGCATCAGTCTGATGAACATATAAATGCAGGCCGGCAGCTAACAATATAGTACTACTATGTGATAACAAGCAATATTCTGTGATACCACTTAGGAGTGAATAAATAACATTTAGATGCCATTTAAAAGTTGTTGTACCAATAGAATGATGTGCCTTAAAGTTTAAGTCCTTTCTTTTGTTTCTGCAGATGGGAGAGAAACCAACACTTCTGTACATAGCACAAGGGAAGGGAAACACTTTTTTGAGTTGAGCTGTTACATTTTACATTGCATTTTTTGGTGAATAAGAAGTGAGATGCGGCATTTAAGAAACATCTAGAAACCACATTTGGTTTTGTTGTACTGAAAAGGATGCACACACAGTAGTGAGAAAGAAACTGAAGTGACTTTACTCATTAACTTAATATGTGAATTTTATCTGCGTAGTACAACTTCAGTTTAACTCAAAAAATCGTTTTCTTAGTTCAGTTTAATTGTCAACATATTTATTTTAAGGGCAGCACAGACAGGAGGGATTCCTTTATTCCTTGCCATTTTACTTAATATAATAAATGCGGTCTGCCACATGCCACTACCTCAAAAATCCACAGTAAATGAATAGCTGACACAGTTAAAAACAGTGGTAAGGATTACAGGGGATGTGAGGGTATATGTGGGTGTGAGCAACTTTATGGCAAAATGTGTGTGTGTGTGTGTGTGTGTGTGTGTGTGTGTGTGTGTGTGTGTGTATACATGTATGCATCACAGTGGAAATACTTACACTGATGGGGTTGACTTTGATTTAAGCTTGCTGGGAGTGGATTTTTCCCCTCAGTTAAACACACGTTGAGATTTACCAGTGGAACAAATAGTAATAGCTGATTGAGAAACTGTTACTTTTACAGTGTTCTTACTTCTCCAGCATTGCATCATCCTCACTCATGATCTAGACTTACCAAATATCTGATTAGATACCAGCAGGAAAGAGAATTGTGGAATATTGTGGGTTCATTTTGTAATATGAAGAAGAGATCAGGACCAGATAACTGAAATGCCTTAAATGCTTTGTTCCATTAAAAAAAAAAAAAAAAAAAAAAACAATTTTTCATGACTGGGTCTGAAAGAGACAGACTTCTAAGCTTAAGCTTCAGTAATATTGCTTGGTTCACTTGGTTCTAGCAGTGTTCCTATAATTGAGCTATAATGTATAAGTGAAGTAGATTTTAGAAAAATACTCACAGCATAGTAAATAAATAAAATAAAATAAAAAAGTATAAGATTACATGATCTTTGACTTTGCATATATGCACAAAGCATTTTGTAGTTTGTATTAATAAAAAAACTGAACTGATTATCATGTGTTTTTGTACCAAGACATGAATCACTAAACAACTGGTTAATATTTAATAAGGTAATCCTCCACACTCTGCAGGAATCTTTCAGGGAAATGGTAGTACATATGAAACTGGCTTTCAAACGAACTTGTGCATGGAGAAACATGACACACCAAGGAGTTATTCCATGCCAGAAGCAGAAAACGAAGGCTGTGCCATTCCTTATTTACCAAATGTTAATGGGGGCTGCTGGAGCCCTCCTCCTGATTCCATAAATAGAACTGAGTTCATTACACAACATTAATTCAGGTTCATACATTTGTTAATGCACAATGCTGAATTAATAAAAACATGTCTTTCTGGGAACTGGGAAGCCCTGATAAATTAGCAGATCCTCCTTTATGTGGGACAAGACACTGTAGACAGTGCCTTCTGGGAAATCAAACTGCCTGTAGTATCTAATGCCATATACATGTTGAGCTGTGTTAGCAGTATCATGAATTGTGGGAGTGCAGGAACATGATTTGTGGTTGAGTGTTGTGCTTCCACTCGCCTGATCTCCCCTGGGAATGGCTCAAAGTGTGTAGTAGTTAAGGAAAAGAACGGTTCCCTTGTGAGACAGTGACCATGAGAGCCCTTCACTTTTCTTTAATGGGGAGAATACGGATCTGATGGGCATACTGGCTACCATGCCTGCATTCACCAGTTCTCGCTACAGGTTACATTGGTTGGCTTCATAGCTGTGCATCTCCATCTGTATATCAGTCCTGTCATTAAAAGCAGGCTCCCTGCCTCCAGTATCAGGTCTGACTTTAACTGAAGAGCAGTGATAGAGAACTTCAGACAGACTTGATTATTCTGCTGAGTCCACAGGTAGACTCAAAGTTACATTTGGAATAGATAGTTGGAGTCAGTAAAAGAGCATGCTTATCTCAATATCCTTTTCTGGTGTAGTGTGACTCCATTAAATTCAATATCTTGGAATTGCATGGTATTGAACTGTGGGTATCCAGTTCTCTGGCATGATGTCATCCCAGGGGTCATGGCTGACTTTACAGTTTTTTGTAGTGAGAACAGGATGGTGGAGGCTGCCCATTCCCACTATGCCACTTTTATGGAATTCAGCCCAAGGTGTTTACACTGCTAAGATTGCTTAGGGCTGTTATAATCATATCTTCTAGATAAGGTAGCCCTTTCTAGTCTGGTCTGTCTTTTCTATCGCCAACTCTTTCTTGCATTCCTCCTTTCTTTTGATGACTTGCTGGAATTCTGCATCCCACCCACCTCCAGCTTTACTTGTTTGCCTTATTTCCATACCTGGCTTGGCTGTGTATCTATTCTGTAGTTTTTTATGGAATCCCCTACCACCCCTCTATTACACAACTTAATTACATAAAAAAACCTTCATATGCACCCTAAAAGCCACTTTCTTAACAATCAAATTTGTCCTTGTGCCCAGAACTATGGACAACCATAAACAAATTGATTACTAGTATGACTCTTTTCAATCTCAAGCAATAATTTGTTGAATTTTCTACATCAGTTAAGGTATGTCAATCACTGTCTTGTCTTTATAATCATTATTATGCTAAACCCTAAACCTCCCATGTATTGAAGCGCACAAATGAACTGTTTATTATGAATGTAGCTATTGTCTGTCCCTCCATATAATGAATGCCATTAAAAATACTTTATGTATATTACTAACACACAACCAGACTGTGTACAACTTTGTACTCTGTGCATTACTAATCACTAGAAAATTGTATACATTTTTTTTGTGCACTGTTTTATTATTATAATTGCTAACTTGTAAAAATTTTCATCTGTAATTGGAGCTTTTCCCCTCGGACCTCCACTGAAAATGGGTTTCTGACCCAGTGGACTTTCCCGGTCAAAAAATGTTAATATATAAATAAATAAATAGTGTGATGTGCCCCTGTATTAATGGGAATATTATCTAGATTTTTTATCATTTGGAAAGTATTACATAATTTGTCTGCAGATTATTTGATATTTCATTGGGTTGGAAAGATGTATTTTGTTTCCTGGGATTACAGGTAGATTTCATTTTTTTAAGTAGTTGTTTATAACTTCCTAACATAATTGCAGAAAGTCTTATTACCTTCATTCTTCAAGGACTATATTATTTTCATAGGAAGAGCATGATGTTTTAGATGACATAATGAGATGATAGTGAGTTATATCTAGCTGTACTTAGAAGGTAGAGTCATTTTAAGGCCCCATGTTGCTTGATTGTTATATAATGCATTTAAAATTCCAGCAAAGGTCTTAACCTTTAAATATCTACATAAACTTGTATCATTATGATGCAATTTTGAATACAAAAGTTAATAATATTATAATAAGCCACCATCCCTTTTCCAGTTTTGATGAAGTTGTTATACATACCTCCCATGTTATTTTTTCAAGGATTTTGTCAGTCTTATTTAGTTTTTTGATAAACCACTGCAACAATCAGCTGGTCTTTTAGCTGACTTAGTCCAACTCTTCGTGTAAAATAGATGTTTTCATGGGAGGATTTGAGGAAAGATTGCAGAACTTGTGGGCAAGAGTACAACTTTTACATTGAGATATGAAGTATAGAATTTGTTTTTAATGCTATTTTTGACAAGTTGGTCAATGCTGTTCATATCTGTGAAGCCATTTAGTACTTATGCATGCTGACTCTGTGTGCAGTAATTTGATCAGTGTGTCAGAATAATTACTTTTCTGTTCAGTTGTTATGGTGATTCTTCATATGTTTATTTCTGAGGGTGGAGAAAAGTTTGCTATGTTGAATGTGCCAGTTTCATCATCCTTATCCTCATCTTCAACATCATCATCATCAAACCCCCTTTCCCAGTTTACATCTTTTTGGGCTAACACATCATCTGTCACCACCTTTCTTTATCAGAACCACTCTACAACTTTCCTCAACAGTCATGTCTACTTGACAGAGAAGTTCTCTCATGCAACCCTTCTATTTTTTGGCTGGGCGTCTTTGTTTCCTCTTGTTTTATTTCTTGCATCTCAAATCTGATTTAAATGATCACATTCTCCTTCTCCACACCATTGTAATTTGCTCTCATTTACTTTCTCTACTGCTACTATAGGTACTTTGGTTGCACTCTGCTGTCTTCATTTAATTTTCATTCCTAAAATGTATATCCTGCTACCTGCCTCAGGAACTACATCTATATCACCGCACGCTTCTCCAACTGCTGTACCTTTACTGCCCAGGTTTCTGTGTCATAGAGCAGCAGTAGTAGTACCACTGTTTCGAATGCCTCACTTTGCAGCGTCTCTGGCATTCTTCTGTCATGCACCATACCTAACACTTTGTTCCAATTGTTACAGCCCTTCTGACTCAAGCTTTGACCTCTTCATTCAAGCTTCCTTCTCCTCAACTGCATTTCCCATAAACTTGAAATTGTTAACTTGTCCAACTGTTTTCCCATCTATCTCACTTTCCAGTTTCTTCTGATTTCCTCCATTTGCTGCCATGATCACTGCCTCATCTGCACTCATGTTCATCCCATGTGCCTGTAGTGCCATACCATCAGTTTAGGTCTAGAGCAACTATGTTGATCTATTTCCCCAGATTGTTTTCAATGTAGTGCATATCCAGTATAAACAGGATCGGGCTCAGTGGTGAACTCAATGCACACTCACTTCCACTGGTAGCCCCTCTTTGAGCAGTTCAGTGTTATAAGTCTTTCTAACGTCTTGGTATAATGTCTCTGAAAGAGTATCAGGAATTATTTTGTCTGCTCAGGTGTATAGAAAGGTTGTTCTTCACTGCTGATTTTCACAACAGTTTTGAAAGACATATTTCTCAAATGCTGGGATGCATATCACTGTTTGTACATCAGGGACAGGTATGTCTAAAAGCATCATTGCAGTGTAGCACTGCCCTGCAGATTCCCCATTAAATGTCCTAGTTTTATCTAGTGTATAACAATATCCCAATTGGTACCCTTCTCTGGCATGCTTTAGTAACAACACAGTACTTTCTGGCTGACCACACTTCCCTTCCCCATTGTGTACAATAACATTCTCAAATAATCTGGGATTTGAATTCTATATCTTTTCTTCTGATGTCCAATCAGGAGGTCTATCTCTACTAACAGGAGATGCACAGAGTGCAGGGATATAATCGAGCCATGTACCCACTTAATAATTCATAGAATATTAATGGATTACTTATCAATGCATTACCTTTTCTTCTCATGTACAGTTACTCATTCACAGTTCTCTCATGTCCAGAAACTGAATTCCACTTTCAACAGATGAAATCCACATTTTGTGTCTGTCTGATTGTCTATCTCTCTACGTGTTTCAGTGTGCTTCCATGTGTGTGTACATATACACACACACACACACATATATATATATGTATGTATATATATATATATATATATATATATATATATATATATATATATATATATATATATAGCATTAACAAGCACAGGAATCTGTCTAGTTCCAACCTCACTACCACAAGTCTTGAAGAAAAAAATAAAAAACAGAGAAGCTAGATGTAGATCAAATTGCAAGTGAAGTGTGCTGTATCTTTAAGAAGCATGTCAAGGCTGTACGTGCACATTTAACTTCCAGACATGTGCAAACCCTAGTGCCATTTTGTAAGTGCAGCCACAGTGAGAGCATGCATGATTGCAGTTGTTAGTTTGTATATAAGTTACTTAAGTTAATGTCCGTTAACCTTTATAGTGATGTGTTTGTATAGAATAAAGCTGCTCGAACAGAACCCATGAAGACTCTTCTATTGTGTCCAAAGTAGGAGAGCAACATGGTGTCAGAACCAGGATCGAAGAGAATAAAATCCAAACCCATGCGGTGCAGAAATGACAGTGAAGGTAAAACTAAGAGAAACGAGCAGAAAAAGAGCCAGAAAAGAATCAAAGGTAACGAGAAGCAGCACAAACTGTTTATTTGATAAAATAGATAAAATGGGGCATTACAAGGGCACAAACCACATTACTGAGCAAGTGGAAGGCACAAAACGTTTGTTGGCTAAAAACAATGTTTAAACTAAAGGTATTAATTGAAACGATTAACAGTAAAGCAAAACAAGCATGTTTAAAGATAAAACGAGCATGTTTAAAGATAAAACGAGCATGTTCAAGGATAAAACGAGCATGTTTAAAGATAAAACAGGCATGTTTAAAGATAAAACGAGCATGTTCAAGGATAAAACGAGCATGTTTAAAGATAAAATGCGCACGTTTAAAGATAAAACAAGCATGTTTAAAGATAAAACAGGCATGTTTAAAGTAAAACAAGTGTGTTCAAAGCAAAACTGGGCATGTTTAGAGTAAGATGAGCACAAAAAAAGTACACTGGGCATGAAAAGGCCTTAAACAAGCAAAACATTTATAATAAGGCAAAACGGAAAAAAAATGGCACACTAAGCAAAAGAAAAGCAAGGTGACTGCATGCATTTTGGCAAAGTGCTTTGTTTTGGCATAACTATGATTTTGTATTGTATCAAGGGCATAACTAAAGTTATTCAATGTATCTCAAAGTGTGTAAAAGTGCTTACAGTGTGTGCTTATTACTGTGCATGTGTTTCAAAGAGTTTATTGTGTGCAAAGGCAATTATTTTGTGAAATGCAGTCAAAGCATAGCCATTTCAAAAAGTTTCTTGTACTGGGTGTGTCTATTCACAAAGTGCCACCATTACAGAGTGTTGCTTGCACTGTAAAGAATTGCCTAGCAAGGTACTGCCATTTTGGGGACATTTCAGTGTGCTGTATGCAGTTATTTGCAAAGTGCAACTACTTTGAAATGTTATTGAGTTTTGGGCAAGAGAGATCCAGTTTATTTGCATCATGCAGTTATTTGATATGTTTCTTACACTGATAAGAGGTGATTTTTTTACAAAAAAAAAGGACAAGAATAATGCAATGCCTGAGAGCTTATTTCACTCACATTGTAAAGTTGTTTGAGATATTTCTTAAAATGATGAAAAATGACTTTATCATTTAGCCTTCCAAATGATATTACAAGAGTGTTAAACCACCCGAGAAATTTATTTTGCAAACTCCAATTATTCAAAGGTACTACAAGTTTGCTCATTAGCATTATTTCGAAAAGCCCAAGAAAAATACAATTAGAAACAAGTACTGGCATAAGTTTCTGGCATATATGCATGAGTATATGTTTGTGCTAATTTGCAAAATCCTTCACTGGTATGTGTTAATATGGCGGATGGATTTTTAAACCCCCTACCACTTGTGTTTGATAATATTATTGCACAGAACTAAAAAATATTTGATCAAGAGTACGACATTTTTATACAAGCAGCTTATGCAGATAGAGATGCATGCACCAGGGCATTCATTTTGCTAAACCTAGGTGAGTCAGAGGCCATAGAAAGAGAGCATTCCTTTCTGTATGCACCTGCAGTATATGAAGGAGAAGGTGAAAATCGTCATATTGTTGTACAGGCTGAATCAAGGGAAGTCCCAGAGCATTTGAAGTGCAAATTCAGAGAAATTTGTAACAACTAGACAAATATTACATTAGAGAGGCATTTGTTTTACATGAGAGATCAGAAACCAGGGGAAACATTTGCAGCTTATATAACTGACCTGAGAAATGGAGCTAAAATATGTCAGTTTGGTGACTTAAAAGATGAGCTGATAAAGGACAGGCTTGCGTGTATTAACAGTGCTGCTGTCAGAAACGTTTTACTTCATGATGGTGATTTAACACTGAGTAAAGCCATTGAGATTTGTCAAATCCATAAGGTGACAGCAAAACACAGAGTATGCTTACAAGTGACAAGAACATGAGTTCAGTTGGCTCCAGAGCAAATGTAGATAGTGTGCAACATATGGCAGACAAAAGTAGGCCCAAGCATGTCGCAGCAATTAGATTTTCAGGAAAGACATGTAGCTTTCCAGCAAGTTCTAAGAAAGGAGCATGCTCTAGCTCAATGCAATACAAGCATGAATCAGCAAAACCCAAGTCCAGCTTTATTGTTAACTGTCGCAATTGTGGTGCAAATCATGAGTCTAAAAGAAAGAAGTGCTTAGCATATGGTCAGCAATGCTACAAGTGTAGAAAATGGAACCACTTTCAAATGTTTTGTAAATCAAGTAAGCCTCACAAAGTTGTCAAGAAAGGTCATACAAAGAGGCAAGTTGATCAAGTTGAGCTGAAGCAGACAGCTTTCTATGTAGATGGTGTATCAGTGCTTGATGAAAGATTTGACGCAGTGAATTTATTAACAAGGAGCAAAGTGTTTTGTACTATCTGGATTAATGGAAAATCCACAGAGCTCAATGTAGAGACTGGTTCAAAGTGTAGTGTTATATCAGTAGACACATTTGCTAAAGTGACAGCTAACGAACAAGTCAATCTTGTGTGAGACTTGTTGCTTATGGAGGCAAAGAAATTCAAACCAAAGGTTCAGTGATGCTTTCATATTATTTAGCCAAGCACTGTTACAACTTGTTGTTCTATGTAGTCCAAAGACCAGTGCAATCTTTACTGTGTCTCAAAGGGTTCCCCTTCACAAGATCGAATGGATGGAAGCTCGAAATTCATAATCTCGAGACCAGAATCTCAAACTTCCATTCACTCGAAATTGTGAATGGGAGCCTTAGGTTTAAAAAAATAAAAAGTTAACTTACCTTATTGCAGGGGCCCAGGTCCCCCTGTACCCTAGCAGTTTAAATGTGAATGTTCTGTGACCGCACTATAGCGACGGAATGGAAAATCTTCATTTTGGGCTTATGTGTATGGCGCGGAATGGGAGATTTCCCTTTCCTTCAATATAGTGCAACCTCGGAGTAGGTATATTTAAGTAGGGGGGGTGTGGGGGGTGCAGGGGGTGTGAAGCCCCCCTGTGAAAACATTTGAAAGGTGTTAATTTTTTTTGTCCCTTTCATATGTTCAAGTTTCTCTAAATTTGAGATTACTGGTTTCGAGTTTATGACTTTCGGGTTTAGAGAAATTTAATCATATGAAGGGGAACTGCCTCAAAGATATTTAAGAAGGAATCTGCTTTCTTTTGCTAACGAAGTCCGTCATGTAAGTGGATTTCCGAGTTCTAATTTTTCTGAAGCCATTTTCTCAGAGTATGCTAATATTTTCAGTGACAAGTTTGGCAAACTTCCCGTTGTGTATTCCATGAAGTTAGATCCAGAGATCATGCCTTTACATTCTATGTAGTCCGAAGACCAGTGCAATCTTTATTGGGTCTGAACGATAGTTTAAAAATGAGACTGTTTTCTTTTCTTAAAGAAGTCCATCATGTAGTGCATGTCCGAGTTCTAATTTTTCTGAAGCCATTTTCTCAGAGTATGCTGATGTTTTCAGTGACAAGTTAGGCAAACTTCCAGGTGTGTATTCCATGAAGTTAGATCCAGAAGTCACTCCTGTAGTCAGACCAGCAAGAAGAGTTCCAACAACTATGCAGGATAAAGTTAAAACTCAGTTGGATAAAATAGTTTAGCAAGGTGTGATTTGTCCAGTTACAGAACCAACTGAATGGGTATAGTCTATGGTAGCAGCTCAGAAAAAAGGCTCAGACAAATCAGAATATGTACTGACCCAAGATTTCTGAACAAAGCATTAAAGAGACCATATCATTCAATGCGCACAGTTGAAGAGGTCGCAGCCTTAATACCAAATGCCACTGTTTTCTCTGTCTTGGATGCAAAGAGTTCATTATGGCAAGTGATGCTTGATCACAAATCCTCATTTCTAACTACCTTTGGTACTCCATTTGGCAGCAACAGTTTCCTAAGAATGCCATTTGGAATAAATTCTGCAAGTGACGTTTTTCACTGTGCAATGGAGCAAATTTTTTTCTGGTTATTCTTGTGCCATAATAGTGGATGATTTATTGGTTGGAGGCAATGGTGAAGAAGAATATGATAGAAACATCATGAAAATTGTAGATAGAGCACATGAAGTAAACTTGAAGCTCAATCCTCTGAAGTACAAATTCAGACTTCCTGAAGTTACATACATAGGGCATTTGTTCACAAGTACAGACTTGAGACCAGACCTGACCAAGCAAGCAACTATTCTTGAGTTGTCAGTACCAGATAATGTACAAGCTCTACAATGTTTTTCAGGTCAACTATTTAGGCAAGTTTATACAAGACTTCAGTGAGTTGACAGCACCTTTAATAGAGCTGACACGGAAAAATGTTTTATGGTCATGGTTGGGATAGCACCAGAAGACATTTGATGACCTTAAGGGGAAAATTGCCACCCCACCTACATTAAGATACTATGTAAACAAACCAGTTACTCTTTCCTGTAATGTTTTAAAATTTGGTCTTGGTACAGTTATACTTCAAGAGGGCAGACCAATAGCCTATGCATCTAGAGCACCAACCCAAACTGAGATGCAGTATGCTCAGATTGAGAAGGAGCTTTTGGAAATAGCATTTGCATGTTCTAAGTTTCATGATTATATATATGGTTGAGCTATTCAGATTGAGACTGACCACCAACCTTTAGTTACTATTCTAAAGAAGCCTATGTATTCCAATCCAGTGAGATTACAAAGAATGATGCTTAAATTGCAAAAGTACAATTTCAATGCTCTACATGAAAGGTAAATTGCTTTATCTGTCTGATACCTTATCCAGATCACCCAGAAATATGACAGCTTGACACAGAGAATTTTGACTTTGATCTGGCAGTGCGTAATTTTTCTAACACAAGAATTGATGAGTTGATAGAACACAAATTGATCCAGTTTTGCAGAACTTCACTCACTATGTTAATGTTGGATGGCCATCAAAGCAATCTACTGTACCACCTGATGTTCAAACCTACTTTCCCCACAGAGATGAATTGTTGATGAAAGATGGCATTATTTCAAAGGTCCTAAAATTGTTGTTCCTGCTTCCTTACAACAAGAATATATCCAGATTTTGCATTGTGGTCACCCAGGTGCTGGATCCACTAAGAGAAGAGTGAGAGAATTAGTGTTTTGGCCTTCATTACCAAAATACATGGATAAAGTACTTTCATCTTGTTCAGTATGCAATAGTACTAGACCACATTTGCAAAGAGAACCACTTCACCTAAGTCCAGTTCCTGAACTACTATGGTTAACAGTTGCAGCTGATATCTTTAAGTGGAACAATCAACACTACTTAGTTTTGATATACTCTTATTCAAATTGGTCTGAACTTGATCTGCTACCTAACCTAACATCCACTGTTGTTATTACTAAGCTGAAACATCATTTCTCAGTTCATGTCAGTCCACACAAAGCTCTTTCTGACAATGGTACTCAATTACTAGCCAGTTGTTTCGGAAATTTACAAAAGACTGGAACTTTGAACATATCACTAGTAGTCTTGAATATCCTCAATCAAATGGACTAGCTGAACATGCAGTACAGAGTACAAAGCAGTTACTTGAAAGGTCAAAGCATGACAATACCGGTGCATTCTTAAATTTGCTTAATCTCAGAAACATACCTCATGATGATATTCTTGGCTCACCTGCTCAAAGACTGCTTTTGAGACAAACTAGAACTATGCTACCCAATATTTACAGTTTATTGAGGCCTAAACCTAAGAACAATAAAACCATCAAGGCTCAATTGGTTAAGAAGCATAATATTCAGAAATCTAGTAATGACAGATCAAGCAGATTGCTTCATCCATTGAGGAAGGCAAGAGTACAAATCCAGAGAATGACAGGTTTTGACTGAATTGGGCAGATTATAGGCATCTGTGCTGAGCCAAGATGCTACTTGGTAAATTCAGAAGGTGTAGAATTAAATATAGGAGGAACCAAAAACATCTTCTTCCTGTATCAGAATCATTCTCACCCTCACAACATTGTTTCTGTGATGCAAACTTCAAATCTAAGAGTGAATCAAACACTGTTTCCATACCAGAATGTGTTCAAAATTCTGATTCCATTCCAAAAAATGTTTCAGACATTCCACAATTCAAACATTTTGCAGAGGCAGTTCCAGTTACTAAATTTAATTGCCAGTTTTATGTCACACAATATGGGTGAGTGTCAAAGCCACGCGTGAAATATGCAGCAATGTGGACTTGATTGCATATGTTTGTGTACTTAGTATTGTATAATGCACGACCAATAATTTCCTGCGATTTCTGCATTCTAAATAGACTTATAGTGTCATAAGATCTAATTCTCAAAGAGAGATGATGTAGATCAGATTGTAAGTGAAGTGTGCTGTATCTTTAAGAGGCATGTCAAGGCTGTACGTGCACATATACATTCCAGAAACGTATGCTCTCTAGTGCCATTTTGTAACAACAGCCACAGTGAGAGCATGCACGATCTCAGTTGTTAGTTTGTATGTAAGTTATTTAAGTTAAAGTCAGTAAACCTTTATAGTGATGTGTTGTGTAGCATAAAGCTGCTTGAATAGAACCCATGAAGACTCTTCTATTGTGTCCAAACAGGAGAGTGACACTAGAGGTCTTAAAACATTTTAGATTTTAATAAACATAATCTAACTAGAACACTATAAACATAAAATACAGCTCTCTAATAACGTCATCTAGTAAATATCCATCCATGTGCATTGGTGTGCATAAAAACTAAGTAACAGCTCAGAAAAAATGTCAGTGCTTTACAAAAAAATACAAAACCCCCCACAAAACTGTAATGACAGTTTTCATGTTTACATCCCCAAAACATGTGCGTACAATGAAAACTAGTAGAAAAATCATACACAATACAGAAAACAGTGGATGAAGCAAACTAGTAATGTAAAGTGTGAATGAGTTTCCATTACTATGGTAAATGGGGGAATTATACCAATATTACATGGTAATAGTGGCATGAAAAAACTGTGCGTTTTGAATTTGCCATTTAAATCTCTGGTGTGATGCAATAAATCTAAACAAAGCAGAAATGAGGTTAAAGTAACTAAACGTGCATACATTTATACAAAGTCTACACATTGTTTTTATTATTATTTAGTATATTTTTAGTACATAAAAATATGTCCTCAAAAAATTCCCAAAAAAACATTGCAGGTTGTGTAGCAGTTTACATAAATTCAATACACTCTTAATAGAGCAATAGAAGTTAAGTCCTGGTTTTCTGAATGCATTTAATTTCAACTGTCGGCATAATTCTTTTTTCTACAAATCACCATTGATGTCCCTTCAAACTCACCCATCTCCACACAGTCCAGAATGATAAATTTAAAACCAGGTCTGGGGTGTTCTAATAAGTGTATGGATAAGGTGTTCCTCTGGCATTTATACCAGATGTTTTGTCTTATTCTCAATTAAATTAAACTTGTATGGTTTCTTTGACTGTGTTTTATTATGTTGATATTTTTCTCTGTTTTGTATTTTGTATTTAGGTTTTTAAGTTCAGACTGACTGATAATGTTATTTGGTTTTAAATTTAACTTTAGTGTGTCAATTTTGGTCTGCAGTGTATTCAATTATTTGTCCCATTCGTTTGTTTTACTAATGTACCAGGTTGCAACTCTTCCATTTAAGTAAACCTTTAGAGAATCCCACAGGACAATGTCATATACTTCACCATTCATGTTTATTTCTAGGACATTTTTTATCTCTTTTACATACTAATCTTTGAATCCTTTTATTTTAATAATGTACACTGGTAATATCCTGTGATGTATTAAATTGTTAGTTTTTAAAATAAAATTAAAGATTATAACATTATCATCTGAAAATGGACATGAAACTATTGACACTTCTCTGATATGTTAGAGTGTTTCAGACAAAAAATGTATCAATATTTGTTTGTGTTCCATATCTATATGAATAATAGCCAAATTGAAGTGGGTTTGTTTTCCTTAGCTCAGACGTATCCTTTAAATTCATTAAATTTACAAAATTTAAGTGGCTGAAGATGTGATTCTCAGCTTTCTATCTGCAGTAGAATCTTTGCCTGATGAAATACAATTAAAATCAGCAGCTATTATGACTTCACCTTTCATGTAATTACATTGTCTAATTAAGTTTTTTGCATCTTTAGCTCCAGCCCTGGAAATTCAGTAAGAATTCACCAATGTTTATAGTTTTCTGTTCTACTCAGTTATAACAATGCTTAAAATACTATTTTTATGAACACAGGTATATTTTACTTTAGGCATTACTGGTAAATTCTTCCATAAAAATGAAGATGCCTCTTATTTTAGCTCAAAAGCCAGAACTTGCTAAAACCAAATAATTCTTTAATGAACGCTTATTTACATCTTTATTAAGTAAATGTGTTTCCTGTAGAAATACTATTTGAGCTTTATGTAATTGCAAGTATTTGAACAGACTCACCCTCTTTACTGGATTATTCAATCCATTAATATTAATAAATATGCATTTAAAATAAGATATTTATATAAGAGAGACAAAAAAACACAGGTACAATGAAATCATTTATGTACAGAACTTATTATATACTTTATACACAACAACATGAAATCTTCAGCCGAGGACAAAACTTTTGAAACAAATAAAAATGTATCTAATGATACAACTGTAAAACATTCTACCATGGAATAACGTATTCCTAGTTTGTTGAAAAAGATGAACAAACTACCTCTCAAACTCTCTATTAGACCAACAGTGACCAAAAACACTTAGCTTTTGCTTTCGATTTGTATTAAAGTGTCTGATATTTTTACTATGCATCATTTTAAAAAAGCCTGTCATTGAGTTATTATAAATAAAAAAAGTTAATCAGGTGATCAGAATCTTTATTTTAAGTTGACTACACTGAATATCTCTACAATCATCTTTCCCTGGACCTTGCATTATCTCACTGGTCTGCTATAGGGAAGAAGCCATTTGTTATTTTCATATTTATTAATTTATGTCAGATTATTTTATATTTTATTTACTACATGTAACGTTGGTGATAGGATCATCAGCCCCAGGCTAACTACACTTGTGGGCCATTCCAAGCCCAAAGCCCAGCTAATTAACTCACATGAGAATCAAACCCTGCACCTTGTGCCTATAAGGTGAAAACCTAGCCACTATGCCATCCCACCCTTTTAGACATATTTATGTTCTTTAACTATATACATATTTACTTATTCTGATCTCTTACTATTTCTGTTTGTATACTGTGTCTTGCAGAGTTACTATATTCCTAGGTTTTATATTTTAGCTATAATACTAGTGTAGAATATTATATAATAGAATATTTATATTTCCCTTATATATTTAATACTCTTTAATCTAGTACTATTATTTGAATCAGTCCTATTTTCTTTAAGTATTATATGCAATAGTATCTGAACAAACATCTGAAAAATCTTCTCTTTTAGGATTCAAACTTTCCATAATAAATTGTTCTGAGATATTAAGTTTTGCTATCATTAAAAAGAGACAATAACAGAGAAACACAATCCTAATTTTTTTTATCAGAAGTTTATTTCTTTAGGCTAGTATATAAAATATCCTTTTGGTATACTGCAAGCATTCAGAACTATTTAATAACTGGAAGTGGTTTAGAATGCAATTCACTGTCCTTTGCTTATTATCTGACTTTTATTCATTGACATCTTAACAGATGATTCAAAATATTATAAGTATTTACTTTTAGACAAGAAGAAGAAGTAACCTGGATAGCTCTTAGAATTTTCAGAACCCCTGCAGCATCAGAAAATTGCTCTTGACCCTAATTAAGCTGCTTCAAGCTAGTCCTTATGACAAGGGCTAGCAAATGAACAGTTTATCAACTACAATTCACACAAAAACATTCACAAGTAAATCTGAGCCATCGCTGCATTATACATCAATCTGCAAACCCTTCTAAACCACTAAAAAACAATAAAAAACATTTCAAAGTATATTAACCACTAAAAAAACTATTGTATTTAAATAAATAAATGACATTTAATGATTCAGTAAGCACTATGTGTATGAGATGTTTAATATAAAGCAGACTGTCATTTTTAAAGGAGACATAGCATATAACCTTGGATTAAAAGAATGACAGCTTTGTGTGATCCATGTTTACCTTGTAAAAGTGTGAATGTTACTCTAATTATTTGATAACATTACAATAATAACATATATGTGTAAGAAACTATTTGTTTATACTTTTTTTATAACATAGCATAAATTCCCTGTGTGCTATTGCATGTCAGGTATACTGTCAATAACAAGCATTCAAAACTATATAAGGATTGACAGTGGTTTAGAATGCAATTCACTTTTGATTATTATTTAACTTGTATTCTTTGACATCTTAGCATATGATTCAACGTATTATGATTATTTACATTTAGACAGAAATAAGTAACCTGGACAGTTCTTAAAATTTTCAGAACTCCTGCAACATCACAAACGTGATCATGACTAAGTTGTTTCAAGCTTATTTTCATGATAAGGGCTTGAAAATGAATAGTCCATCAGTTACAACTCGCATAAAAATGACAGCAAGTGAATTCAAGCCACCTCGATACCAAACACCAGTCCCCAAACCCCTATAAACCACCACTAACAAAAATAAATAAATAAAAACAATTTCAGAGTATTTTAACTACTAAAAAGCTTATGTATTTAAATAAATAACATTTAATGATTCAGTAAGCACTATTTGTATTACATGTTTAATGTAAAGCAGACTGTCATTTTTAAAGGAGACATAGCATATAAACTTGCATTAAAAGAATGGTAGGCATGTTTTATCCAGGTTTAACTTGGTAAAAGTGTAAATATTACTCTAATTATTTTATATCATTCCCATAATTACTTCTATATATGTAAAAAGCTATTATTTTCTATACTTTGTTTATAACATAGCATGTCTTTCCTGGGTACTATTCCATGTCAAGTATACTATCAGTAGCATACTACTGGAGCATTTTAAGAACCCAGAATGGAACTTAACATGCCTCTATAGTGCCATTAGGTGCATCTTGTATTATACCTAACAGTACATTGCTCACCTATGCCACGATATCAGAAAGTGTGCCACCTAGCATTAGTTTCAGCATAATAATGATTCATTTTTAATAAAATGAATAGTTTAATCTTTTAAACTCTAAACAAAAATAAATGGTTTTATTTTTATATATAAATAAAAGAATCAAACTCTAATTTTAAAAAGAGAACTATTAACCATTTGAAGAATGGAAAGAAAGAAAGAAAAAATGATTTACCTTTTCAAAAGTAATATTCAGCACCTGTTCATAAATAGTCAAGCACTTCTTTAAATTAATAAGAATGTATAACCATGAAATACATTGATTTTCATTTCTCCTTAAGTTTTTTACTATTTTTGCCTTTTATTTACCATCACTTGTTGCATTTCTCTTCAAAGGAGTAGATAGATTTCACTCCATTTCTTCATTTTTTTCTAGGATTTTATTTTTCTGTATAAAGTCCATTACATCTTTCAAGGTGTTAAAAATCTTCTTTCCCTCTGGAAGGTGAATCCTTATATTTCCTAGAACCAAGCTCTGTGCTTTAATATTGTTTTTCCTTAAGCTTTTAACAAATGCAACTCATGCTTTTCTCTTTGATATCGCTAATGTTGAATAGTTGATACATTTTAAGAATGCTAAAATCATCTGAAACATTCTGTATCATACACAGTAGGATGCCAAAACATGCGTAATAATTGCTCTGCTGTATTCATTTTTATTTTTCTACTTATTTTCAGCTAAAATAATTTTAACCCTTTAATATGCATATATACTAACAAACAAAACTGTACATGCACTATTTGTAAGTATTTAAATTTATATATTTTATTATATATTCTAACAAATAGAAGTGTACATGCACTATTGTAAGTGCTCAAATGCATTTTTCAAGTAACAGTCATTGTCAAATCCTATAGTAGATACTTAGTTCATGCAGCTTTTTAGATTAATCCTTATCTTGACTTGAGGAAAATCTTATGATCCTTGACCTTGGTGAAGGTATTTTTTTTTAATGAGTTGGAATGTAATCTCTGTGGTATTTCAGTGCCAAAGGAAAAAGCTTCAGATAGGTTCAAAGTTTTAGGCAGACAGTTATTAAGGAATTGAATCCTACCGTCTCCCTCTTCTTTTTCAGGAATCCCATAAATCCTAATGTTATTCCTTCCAGGTCTGTTCTCCAAGTTTTCAATTTTTTCCCAGAATAAGTTGTTTTGTTTCAGAAGAAATTCAGTGTCAATTTCATTTTCAATCTTCCAGCAAAATCATTCTCATTTTCAAATAATTTTCTAGCAAAATCAGATATTGCCTCTTCTATACTCGAGATTTGTGATGATTGTTGCTTAAGAGATTCACAGTCTGTATGTCTTTTTTCATAGTACTGTACTATACACTGGGCTTAGACAGCTCATTCTGGGATAATTAGTTATTTCTAGTTTTCTTGACAGGAAAAAGCAATTAAAAGAGTTTCAAACTTATTTTTGTCATAAATCTTTCAGCAGATGTTCATCTAGAAATCCATCAAGTTTTAAAACATTCTGTTTGAGGGTTTTTTTTTTAGTATAAATATAGTTAGAGAAGTTAAAATGAAGCAGAGCTCAAAAAACGGTGCTGTTAACTGCTCAACATCTTGCCCCCCTCCCCCTTTGAGATATTTCTATATTCATTCTAGAGCTAAATTTAACTTATATTTCATCTGGTAGCAGTTCTGTCTGCTGGATATTAATTTTCTCACCGATGAGCTATGTTATTTTCTGCTAAAAGAGTGTTTTGCCAAGCATTGTGTTTACTGTAATTAAGATTTGGTGAAACTTTATGATGAAGTACTAACAGCATATAAAGTAATAGTGTGTGTGTGTGTGTGTGTGTGTGTGTGTGTGTGTGTGTGTGTGTGTGTGTGTGTGTGTGCGTGTGTGTGTGTGTGTGTGTGTGTGTGTGTGTGTGTGTGTGTGTGTGTGTGTGTTTGTGATGTATGTTCTATGTGTGGATGTGCATGCTACTTATAAATGCATCTATATGTATACCCCCCACACACACACACACACACACACACACACACACACACCACTCATTAAAATGTTAGAGTGCACAGTTTATCATTGGGAAATTGAGGAGTTAATACCCATAAAATGTTTCTTTTTTGCTTTGTGCTATAGTCCTTTTTAAATTCAATCAACTCTAGTATTTAAATGATGACTTTATTTGAAACTCAGCTGTTGTACTCATAGATTTAGTGTACATTTAAGGGGGGGGTGGAAAACTCTTGCACGTAAACATGTTAAACAATTTGTGTCTGATTTCTTAACAGGGATATTGCTGCATGCAAAGTCTGAATTGTAGGTATAAAAGCACTTAATGTTAAGAATTGTTTTAAACAGATATGAGAGACTGGCCAGAAGAGGAGCATGGTGAGTGGGTCATTTGCAACACATAAAGGTATTTGTTTCTGTTAGTAGTAGTGAGAAGTGCAGTGAGATGTGTATTTGAGATGGTACAGAAGGAATTAGAATGCTCTGCAATGCACTTTTGGGCAATATCATAGACGGTTTTTGAGTGGGGGTTGCAGAATACAGAGTAAAGAATGCATATTGTACAATTTGATTCTAAATACTGGAGGGTTTCTCCCTGGCTTCTACTAAAAATTAGCTATTACGCAGATTAACTATACCTGTTAACAAATGTAAATAAATGAATACATAAATGTAGTTTGCATTAAAGATAAGAGTTGTGGGTTAGTTATTGCAGACAAAAACCTGTTTGCTTTGTTTTTTGTTTTTTCAGTCAATAGTGTTTTTATTTTAATTTGTCTGGTCAGCTAATGTTGTAGTAAACTGAATCTGTTTATCGGCTTTCATATTTGTTGTCAATAAATTGACACATGACAAATTATCTCCCATCAGCTTTACTAATAAAGTCATTTAATGGTTAAAAACTGCCTAACTCGAAGAACCTTTGGGATGATGGGAACAAATGTATAGTCTGAAATTGGTGATATATGTTACAGAATGTCAAAAGTGTCAGTTTTAGGGCCAGGTTTATTTTCTTTATTCAATAATCAGATGTCATGGGATTTCCATAGCATTGTCTTCTTTATCAAGAAGATAGATATAAATAATCAGAAAGATAGATGTGATAAAAGCAATGCACAATATTATAATGCATCAGGAGCTGTCATGCACTATCGCAAATAATAAACTAAAAATACTCCGCAGGTGGAAAAACTTTGAAGATACACAGATAAATATAAAGGAAAAGTATAAAAATAAGCAATTTATTGATGACCCCAAAAAGTATTATAGAGAATTGCAAAATAAGGTAAAAGGAATTGAAAACCACCCAAAAAAGAAGAAATAGATACATTTTGTAGAAGTATTTATGAAGATCCTGTGGAGCATAGCAAAGATGCTAAATAGAAAGAAGAAGTAAAAGAAGGTATAAGAAGTTCAAAGGTACAGGATATGAAATGGGAGGAAGTAACAGCCAGAGACATTGAAACAAAGTTAAGAAAAGCCTCTAATTAGAAAACACCAGGCCCAGATGCAGTACCTAACTTCTGGTCAAAAGTATTAACATCTTTGCATGAAGATTTATCCATGAATAAGTACTGTTTATGCACACCCTGAAAAGACACCAACCTGGCTAACAACAGGAAAAACAATGTTCCTACTTAAGAGTGAACCTGCATGATACCCTAAAAATTATAGGCCAATAACTTGCCTTCCAGCTACATATAAACTATACACCAGAATTGATGCCGACAGAGTTTATAATCAGTCTCCTACCTTTCTTAGCATTCTTAACTCACTTGCTCCCCTCCGAACTGTCCATATAAAGTCCATCATATCCCCATGGCCGTCTAATGCCACCTGCATCTTACTAAAAAACAGTGACAAAGAATGGAAAACCTGGACAAAAACAAAGCTCCAATCTGACTACCAGAAATATGGAGAACTTAGAAACCTGGCCAAAAGACACATTCATACAGAGAAGAAAAACTTCTACTCTAATCCACCATCAGCCTTGAAATCCAATCCCAACAAATTCTGCAAATCATTAAATTAAATCTTACATCCTGGTAGTTCTAGTTCCCCCAACCCATGCCCTGATAAGACTCAGTATGAAACAGCCTCCATCTTTAACACCTATTTCATTGACTCAACATCTAAGCTACTTAACCCTAACCCCCCCCCCCATAAAAATACCTCAAACTACTCAGAATTGGTTCCCAAAATAAATTCCACAAATAATTTCTCCCTGAAACCACTATCAACCAGCTACATCAAATCTCTACTCTCCAAATTAAAACCGTGTTCAGCATCAACAGACAATATTTCCTCCTTTTTCCTACAGTTAGCAGCTGATGCTCTTGCTCTCCCAGTCTCTATCTTAATCATCCACTCCATCACTGAATCTATAGTTCCTTCCATTTGTAAACAATTCTACACCTTGCCTATACACAAAGGAGGTAACTCCTCAGACATCAACAATTTCAGATCTATCACTATACTGTCACCTCTCTCTAAGATTCTTGAAAAATGCATCCATAAACAAGTCATGCACTACTTACTCCAAGAAAATCTGCTCACACCCATTCAACACGGATTTTGACCTAAACATAGTACTACTACTGCCCTCTTGTCTTTCCTTAACTCTATTTCCCTAGCTAGAGATGACAACAAACTCATCTTCTGTCTTTTCTTAGACCTCTCTATAGCATTTGACACCATCTCTCACCCTCTTGTTCTGCAGAAACTCACAAACCTAAACTTCTCACCTGCTACTGTTGCATAGATTCATAGGTTCATAGGTAGGTACTAGGCTATCGGCCCAAGGGCCTATGTAAGCCTAGCCAACAAGGTTCCCTGGCTTACGCCACCCAAGAAAGTTATTTTCCTGTGCCACTGTCGAGCAGAGACACAGAAGTGATCCACGGGGTGTATTTCCTATTTCCCATCGGTTCTATATTAGATCAGCGAACACTTAAACAAGCGAACGCTGATTGATCGACCTTATTTTAGCAAAAGTTACAAATATCGAAGCAACAGAAACTCATATTTTTTCCTAGGGAAAGAATTTGGTTGTCCGTTTCTGTTGCTTTGGTATTTTCAGTGCTGTGGTGGAAAGTTACGGGTCAGATTCAGGTAAGTGTGCGATTGTGTGGATGTGAGTGTTAGGGTGGGTTAGGTGAGTTAGGGTTAGGGCTCGGGTTAGGTATGTGTGCGATTGTGTGGACATGAGGGTTAGGGCGGATTTAGGTGAGTTAAGGTTAGGGAGCGGGTGAGGTGAGTGTGCGATAGTGACGGACCTTAGGGTTAGGGTTTGGGTTAAGGTAAGTGGATAGTTAGTGGTGTGTGCATAGTTTCGTGTAGGGTTAGGTGTCAGATTTTTAGGTGTATGCGTGTGGATTTCTGTTTGTTTGGTGTGTGTGTTGTGTGCATGTGTTTTGGATCAGCGATTTAGTTCCCTACGAAAAAAATCGCTGATCTGCCAGTTCGAGATTGTAAGCTTTCGCTTACATAAGGTCGATCAATCAGTGTTCGCTTTTTTAAGCGTTCGCTGATCTAATATGGATCCTTCCCATCCACTCATCAAGATTTTTCTTGAAGAGTGCTAATGAAGAACTTTGTTTGACATAGATGGGTAGCCTGTTCCAGAGTATGGGAGGTCTCTGGGACAGGAATCTATCCCTCCAGCATGTCTTGTTTATTGTGGTGACAAGGTTTAGGTCCCTAGAGTGTGTAGCTTGGAAGGATTGGGATTTCTTTAGGTGTAGCATGTCCAACAGCTCAGGATTTGACATAGCTTTATATGTTAGGCAGAGATCACCTCAGAGTAGGCGATATGCTATGGAGTAAAGCTGGAGTTTTTTGAGGCAGTCAGTGTAGGGCATTTGTTTGAGGCCAGTAATCCTCTTTGTGAAGTACTTCTGTGGCTTTTCCAGCTGCTGCAGATGTCTTGTGAGGTACATTCCAAAAGGGGTGTTGTACTCTATAATGGGTCTAATGAGTGTCGAGTAGAGGGGAACAATGACCTATTTTTCCTGGATGAGAACCCTTTTATGATGAGGTGTGACACGTAGAAGGACTTCCTGACTGCTGTGGTGATATGACTATCAAAGGAGAGACTACTGTCCACCTGGGTCCCAAGGTCTTTTATCACGCCTTCAGTGTTAAGTAGATTGCTGCCTATGTGGTAGTTCATGGGTACAGAGCTTTTACCAAAGGGGATGACACTGCACTTTTTGGCATTGAGCTTGAGGCCATGGCTCTGACACCAGGCATCTGTCTCAGCCAGGCCCTTCTGTAGGATGTCGACATTATTATTCTTTTTTAATTCAGTGCTGCTCTGCTGGCATTTATTATTCTTCCGTTGTGCTGTGTTCAGTTCTAATTCAATGATATTCATTCAAAGTCCGTTGTGCCAGGTTCAGTGCGTGCAAGACAGGTTCATTCAAACTATTTTCAAAGTCTGGTGTGTGTGTGTGTGTGTGTGTGTGTGTGTGTGTGTGTGTGTGTGTGTGTGTGTGTGTGTGTGTGTGTGTGTAAGGTTACCTAGGCTCAAACCCTGTACCTTGCGTACAGGTGACAACAGCCTGAATCCTCTACCCATACCACCACTGTCCAAAGTTTCAAAGAGTATCTGGAATGTTTGCCTCATACTTTGGTGTGTGTTTCTCTTAAAATTTGTTACTGAATTTACTAAATAATTGTAGCCATTTAAGTTTGTCTTCCTATCTTTCAGGAAACTCATGGTAACACCAAAACATTTTATTCTAGCAATTGTCTAAGATTACACAAGCAATGTTATTTTATTCTCGCAATTTTCTAACATTATACAAGCGATGTTTAAAATGTGCCCCACTTCCTGGTTTTGGACTTTTGTCTTCTCCCCCTAATAAATGTTGGCTTTTTCCAGATTTCTTATGCTGCAAAGCTCTTCAGGGGAAGAGACGTTTAAGGCTGTTTATGCTAAATCTGTTTGGATTCTTAGTAGCATAACAGGTAGTATACTTACGTTTGATGTAGAAGGCTGTGAGTTTTACTCCCACAGTATGTAGATGGATTACTGTACTGTGACGGGGCTGTATTTTGGTTTTCTGTTCTTCAGTTTGCATTTGAAAGTTGGTATCCGACAATTCCATTGGAGTGGTTGGGGGTTTCATAATGTATGCAAATTTTATGTTAATCAGTGTACAGATTTGTATCTATTTTTCATGGGCTATTGTCCAGATTTTTGATATTTCCAGGTTGAGAGGTATGTACAGGTCGCATCAATATACAACCATATCAAATTCTAATTATCTTCTACTTTAAGGAATAGCATACCTTTTATTTAACACACTAACTTACAAACTAATCACAGTTTTTGGACAGCTCTTAAAAAGAAAACTTTTTAGAGAAAAAGGCCTACTCTATCTATAGCACTTATGGGCTGCAGCTAGCCAGGACTACTTTTAAATTAGTAATGTCTTAAACAGCATTTGTCAAAATATCTCTAGCTTACAAGAATCATATTTCAGAGGACATTAAGTATAATGACAATGTGAAACCCTTCAAAAAGTTATTCAAATCTCATGTTGCCAAGCTTAGCAAATGCTGTTGCTTCAGCAACTCAGGCTGATGATTCCATGTAATGTTGATGCTACTAGTAAGTTTACTGAACTTCTAGTACCTATTGCTGCTTAGCTGTTGCATTAATCATTTTTACAATTTGTAGTCACAATTTAACCAGACAATACTGCTTCTGCAACAAATGCACTGTTGCACAACACCATGTATCACTCAGTGACCTACTCAGACCACTGTTAATGGTACCACAGCATCTAATGTGAAGGTGTATACAGCTTTGCAGTAACTCCGTAAGTTAATTATCTGCTTTATGTATTACATATGTCACTCTAGCACTGGCATATCCTGTAAATATGCATATAACTTTAATTTTGTGATTTTTTATGCTGCCAAATGTCCATGTTAGGCTAAATTGTTAACTATTAATTCATTGTTTAACTTAGTATGTATGTCTTCACATTATCTGTCCCACTCTCACTGATTATATTTCAGTTAGTGTATTTCCTTCAGTTTTATCTACCTTTAGGTGAATGCTGTGCCAGAAAGTGTCCTTGAGCCATTTCACAAATGCACATACATGAATAAAGAAAGAAAGAATGAAAGAAAGAAATGTTGTCACGTTTAAGTGAAATAGCTATGAACACCTGTATACCTTCCTTAAACAAGTGTTCTAGTTAAACTATTTAATAAACTTTAAATGTTATGAAAGGCTGTAGAGGTTGATAGGAGAAACTTAGGCCAGCTTCTCCCATATCTTACCTGTACAGTAATACAGGTACTCCACATGTCAACTAGATTTACATAATTTGAACTGCTGCATGGAAGTCATCCACCGAAGTTTTTTAGATATAGGAAAACAAAATGGGAAGGAGGAAAAACCCATTTATGAGAATAACACAATACTTTTTTACAAACCTGCAGTTAAGAATGCTAATGCTTACAGTTACTATATAGGGAGAACACAGGAGACACAAAAGAGGGAATTCAGACTTGTAAATATGTTCTATTAGCACCCATGTCTGAAAACAAGTCCCTTGCAAAGCAGTAACCACCTCTTGAAATTGTAGAAAAAAAATAAGTGAATCAAATTAGATGAAACTAAATGGGGAAAGGAAACACTAAGAGGTATATCACATTAGCGTTCTGAAACCTAGGAAAGAAACTTTCCTGGAGATTCATTATTGTGCTAAGCCTACATAACATGTTTATGTTAGTGTGATGTGTAGTGGTGCTCATTGAATATGCAAGACAATAAGCAGGGCTACACATTCAGCAGCACCTTTTCATGGCCAGAACACATCTTAGTGGTCAGGAACAGGTGCAGTGAGGCTCAAGCACGCAATATAAACAACAGGTTGTATATCCACTCAAACACAGTAAGGGAGTATGTGCAGACTGCACAACACAAGGCATGGGCAACTTGAATTACATAATTATAGACAGGGAAAGCTAAACAATGAAAGTGTTCATAGGTTCATAGGTGTGTACTAGGCTAATGGCACTGGAGCCTTTATAAGCCTAGCCCATAGAAGTAACTTGGCAGCATGCCACTCGACCTTAGTTCCCAGTGCCTCTGTTGAGTAAAGCCACTGGAGTAATTACTGGGGTGAATTTTCTATTTCCCAAAGAGGCCAGTGAGGTGCTCTGCTTGACATGTATGAGAAGTCTATTTCATAGCAGGGGCAGTCTCTGGGTTATGAACCTGTCCCTCCAGCATGTTCTGTTGATTGTGTAATGAGGTTGAGGTCTCTGGACTGTGTGGTGTGGAGGGATTGGGATTTCTTTAGATGTAGCATTTCTAACAGAGCTGGGTCAGACATGGCATTGTAAGTCAAGCATGGACAGCTGTTATCTGAACATGGCACTTTAAAAACAAATATGACATTTTCTCCCCTGTATTACACTGTAGCTTTGTGTCCCTCTTATATCCTCCATCAACATTTCATTTTTATTTATGCACATCCCTACATGAACAGCATTATGTATACAGATAAAAAAAAGATTGCTTTTTCAGCAGTTATTCCACATCAGATGTGTATTCAGAAAGTTATTTGTTATAACCATCAGTATGCTGTATTCCACACCTATCATATGACAAAATAAATGAACACTATAACTGCTGTCTTATGTACTTCAGAGAGGGACATTTGTCACGTTTAACTACACAAAGGTACTGTAAAGTTAAACAAATATTAGCTAATTATGTGTTGTATATTAATGTAAAATAAAATCATTAGTATATAAAGTTATAAAACCTAAATGTATGTTTGCCACAATACATTGGCATGTTCAATAATATTTGTGTTATTCGCATGATTATATTGAAAATGCCTAGCTACACCTGTGTGACAGGTGCATAAAAGCACTTTGCCATTGTAATGCATATTGTGCGTCTAATCTAAGGTCATTAATGACATTCACATGATTGATTGCATAAAATATATAGATTAAAGAATTGTTCGCTCTTTCATTGGTTTATGTGTATGATGGAAACAATATTGCTGTTGGTTATATCAGTATCAGTGTACACACTTGTGACAATGTAGAAATATGGAGAAGAATCATGGACAATCATTCCAATAATAGTAATTAAGAGATTAAAAAAGGTAACTTGTTCAGCAAACTGCATGTTGTGAATTGTAAGTTTGTGACTGTACACACATGCTGTTTCTCTGTAACAAAATACAGAAGGACTCATACACAAAAGATGTATCATGTTTACCAGGTTATAAACAGAATGATGATCTGATAGACATATTAACAATTTCCTAACTTTGCAGAAATGACTAGCAAAAATGTAAAATGAGGCTAATGGAAATATGTGCCTATATGTGATAATGCCCATAAATCAAGGAGCAACTCGAGTGTAGTAAGTCCCCTGATGAATAGGTTGTGTGTGTCTCTGAATGTAATGATGTGTAGCAATATGTATTGGATGCATTTATGTGTATAACACAAATAGATATTGACCCCAAGCAAGACTTGGCCAAAATAAAATTCCATGCCATCATTATGCTGTTAATACATCAGCTACTGGGCAAATGTAGTAAATGTCAGGTAACAATTCTTTGAGTGTGATGCATTTGTGTTAACTGCAATCAGTGATATGATGTGTGTCCTTCCTGTTGCAAGTACCACACTATACATACTGACTTAAATAAGTGCATCAAAGTGCACATGTGACTGCAGTGTACTGTAACTAATATTTAGGCCTGAAGTAAGCTCTGTTAAAAACATTAGTAAGGCCTGTATGACACTGCAGTAACACACATCACACTCAGGTAAAAAACTAATATGTATTACTATGTGACCTTCTGAAGATTTGCATTGCACATACACCAACTATACTCTGGTCTCTGACAAATGTTGCTATGCTCTGCACTCAGGTCAATAACTCCATTGAGCAGAATAGGCCCATAAATCAACATACCACTTAAACAAATTCAGTCAGCCATCTGACAAATAGGATGTGTTTCTCTGAGTAACATGATGTATATCAATATGCATTGAATGTATTTATGTGTGTGACATAACTGGATAGATAGCGCAGAAAAGACTTAGGCAAAACAAAATTCCATGACATCATTATGTTGTTAATATATCAGCTACTGGGCAAATGTAGTGAATGTCAGGTTAAAATTATTTGAGTGTGATGCATTTATATTATGGTAGATAGCACTTACCTATGAACGTATGGTGAGTGTCCTACCTGGTGCAATTGCTACACCATAAATGTTGACTTAAAATAAGTGTGTCAACGTCCATATGTTGAATGCAGTATACTGTAACTAATATTTGGACCTGAAGAGACCCTTGTTAAAACACTAGTAAGACCTGTATGACCCTGCAGTAACATAAATCACACCCTGGTAAAACATCAACATGTATTACTAAGAGACTTTTTAAAGATTTACATTGTACATACAGCAATGGTACACTGACCTATGACAAATGATGCTCTCCTCTCCCCATTGGTCAATAACTCCACTGTATGGATGCTGGCAAAGCCATCCTTCCATAGGCTAGTTATATTTCAATTTGACAAAGAAGAGTACCTGACAAGAGGTCTCCCAGAACATCAATTACTTTATGTGCATTATGCTAAAAGGTGCTCAGCTATTACATCATTATACTGGGTGTGCTCAGAAGGAAGAACAACAAAGACTACTATAACATGAAATTTTTAACTCAAAAACACACAAAAGTATTGTAACACAGGCCCACTCAAACTTTGTAATGATTCTGCAACATGGCACACGTTAGAATTACATTTATATGTAAATGTTTGTATGAATTTGTGCACTATAGATCATTATTTCTTGGGAAATAAATAATGCCTGTAAGCATTCACTGACATAGTCAGCATTTATATCTTGCCATACTTAAACACATGTCAAGGTCAGATCTCAGAGAGATGAACATCAGCCATTGATGGGTCTACCTGAAACTATCGAAATCCCAGAAGATCGAAGGCAACATCGTTGAGATGAAATTAGTGAAAACTCATTTCAACAAAGGACCCAATCGGCGAATGTATTCCCAGAGAAAGTAACCTGTTGGCCAACAAGGTGAACTTTGCCCTTTTCCCAACTATAGTATAATCTCAGTGTTGGTATATTTAGTTAGGGGGGTGTAGGGGTGCACCCCCCTCACCTGGGTGGGTTGGGGATGGTGCAGTCTCATTTTTCTGATGTTTGGTGTTAGTGGTTGCTTACTGTGGGAAGATATTCATTGATCTGGTCTTTTGCTGAAGTGGATATTCACTGATTTCATCTATACAATGTCATCTTTGATCTTCTGGGATTTCAACATTATGAAGTAGACCCCCACTGATACCACAGAAAGAGGCATATCCGATGCATCATGAAGAACTTACTTGAAGGTATTACATCATTATTTTGTTGTAATGTTGGAGTTTCTTCCATTGCTGGGCTGAATAGCTGCAACTGTCGGTGTTGAGGCTTAGATGTCAGTGCTGATATAGTGGTGACCTACATGGCCGCCTAGTATGCCATGCCTAGGACTCACTATTAGTAAGGTATATATCCTGCACAGCTATTTCTTGGACTGTGAACTTTGAGGACTTGGCAGATCTGACTACTCTTTGCCAGTGTTAATCCTGAAGTATTTTAGGCCCTATTGTATGGTGTGTTAGGCTTCATTCCTGGAAAAGTGGTGGTGGAGGAGGGACTTAGGGAGGGCTTTGCCTTAAACAGCATCTCTTGTACTGGGTGGTTGAAGTAAGGCAAAGTCGCGGTGGATTGCTATGGCTGCTGAAGATCATTTCAGAAACAGAGTCCTCTGCACAGAGAGAGCAGCGGATGGTGTGAATCTACATAATGAAGCAGGAAGAGGCCAGGAAGCAGAGAAGTGTGTTTGCTTTAAGAGAATGCTAGTTTGGTGGATTTAGCAGTTTTAAGAATGACAGACTGGGAAGGGACTTTGCTGAATTCTAGCACTGGTCATAAAGACTCTTTTGTCCCCAGAGACTGTTTTTTCTCCGGTGACCCAAGTGGGCCGGTCTGATAGATTTTTCACAGCTGCCATCAGTTAGTGGACAGCAGTGATGCTAATCTCTGGTGGAAGTGTACCCTAGGTGTGCTGCACTTCTTATATGCTGCACAAAAGCAACAAACAGGATTCTTGCCCGCACAAGTAAGAAATAAACCGAAGGGCAACAACATCTGTTTTATATGTTGTATAAGTTAGTTAGTTATTTAACTGTATCTGAATAGAATATCAATAGTATAAGAAACCCTACTAATGTATGCATTTACTATCTTATCTATTTTGACATTGAAATATTTATTTTAATTGTATTCTGCCTGACGTTGCTATTGTATAACTTAAAAGATTTTGTTTATACTGCATGTAATTAAAATTAAATCACACTCTCATTCCATCAAAGCCAAAACACCCTCTATTCTAACCACAAAACTTCATATAACTCCTCTCCTTCTACAGCCATCCACAGCCCTCTAACACAGAGAACTCAATTACCATGTTACCAACACCACTCTCCCACAACCATATCATCCCATTACTCTGGCCTCCTCTATCCATCTGTCTTTACTTTATCTCCATCATTACCACTTGTCACCACCCACTTAACACCATGCACTGTATCAAATCACCCACCCCACCATACACCACAAACAATCCCTCCACTTATCACCACCCACTTAACACCATGCACTGTATCAAATCACCCACCCTACCATACACCACAAACAATCCCTCCACTTATCACCACCCACTTAACACCATGCACTGTATCAAATCACCCACCCTACCATACACCACAAACAATCCCTCCACTTATCACCACCCACTTAACACCATGTACTGTATAATCACCCACCCCACCATACACCACAAACAATCCCTCCACTTATCAGCACCCACTTAACATCGTGTGCTGTATCAAATCACCCACCCTACCATACACCACACACAATCACTCCATACCTGCAAACACACAACTAATTAACTATTACACTTTAATCTTACAACTCACCTCTCCTATCCATTATACCTCACAATCTAAAAAACACCTTAGCCTCAAATACCACTTCCTAACTATATTCTACTTTAAAACCATCACCAGCATTGCAGCTGCCCAACAAACAACACCCATACCACGCCTGACCCCAATCTCCCATTTAAACACAAATCCACTGATATACTCATACTAAACCTAAACATTCACAGTATCATAAATAAAATAGAACAGTTACATGGAACCATCGCTTCTGTGGATCACTAGTGATATCTGCATTGCTTACTGTACTTATTTCCTTGTTTCACTTGAAAGAAAGTTACTGTTTGTCGTTTTTGCATTTAGTTACTTGTAACACATTGCACTCAAGTTACCTGGCACTTGCTCACTAAAGCAATTATATAAGTCAGCACTAAAAATTAAAAGCACTACACCCTCACTCCCCACTGGCCCTTGTTTTCAATTAAGGAATTCCCAATATTATTCTAGCATGTCCAAAGGTCAGTTGTCAATCTTCTCTCCGGTCCAGCTGGTGAATCTGGGAATCTTGAGGCAATGTTATAACTGCCTCATGTACACAGACAACCCTCTCCTCCTCCCACATAACACAAATACTTGAGAGATGCAGCTATTTAGCCAAACTGGAGGCTGAGCTCTCTCAACTCAGGACTGGCAAGACCAGACAGGAGTAGAAGGCAACTACACACACCACAAAACCAGCCTCACATAATGCTACCACTCCACTGAATCAAACACATAAACACACAAAGACATACTCGGAGGCTCTGAGTAAAATTTACCTAAACAGCAGAGGCCTCCAAAGCAGACACCCAAACAACTGCTACCTCAAGACACCCCACAAGCAACACATAAACCACAAAAGCAATGTGCAAAGCAGTCACAGCCCTTAAGGCCAAATACAACACCAAACATACTTGTCATAGGTGACTCCATAGTCAGACACACTGACGTCCCACTCACCAGGCTGAACAAGGAGAGGGTCACAGTAAGCTGCCTATCGGGCGCTAGAATCCGCCACATAACACAAGCACTCGGGTCACTCCATGGCAAGTACAAATATGACACAGTCATTGTCCATGCTGGTGTGAGCGGCCTGAGACGTACCTCCCTGGACTACATGAAAAGAGACATAGAGGAGCTCTCTGATTATGTAGCCCAGGCAGGTATGACCCTAACCCTGAGCAGTATCCTTCCTTCACCAAGAATGATGCCACAATATAGAGACAAGATGATCAGCTTTAACAATTGGCTTAATGTCTGGTGTCATTCAAAGGGGATCCAGTGTCTGTCTGCCTGGGATGACATGCTTGACAAGCCACGCTGCTCAAGGGACGGCTTGCACCTGTCACCCTGGGATTCCGGATATTGGCTAAGGCTCTTGCCACCCCATAGTGCCTTTTTAGGCAAGGCTCAAATTCTAAACCTACCACCCTAGAAAACAAAAAGGGAAGAAACTGAGGGTAATGCTGCTCAATGCCAGAAGTCTAAATCTCAAAATGCATGCACTCGAGGCCCTTCTCAGTATGGAGAACATCGATGTCTGTGCTGTAACTGAAACCTGGTTCAAAGCTCCTGAGAGCACCCGGCACTATTAGGTTTTACCTCATATCATGCGTTCCGGCCCCAAAACCCGGACCACACCACAAAAGGAGGGGGTGTATCCATATTCATAAAGGATACCCACACCTCCAGGTTGGTGGCAATGCACAAAGCTTTGGAAACCATCCAGGTGCAACTAACCATAGGCAAAACTGCTCTACAAATTGTAGCATGCTACAGGCCACCCTCTCAAACTCAGGAACCCCACACAGCCTTCCTGAAGACACTGGAGGGTATAAATGTATCTCCAAACACCATCATATTGGGTGACTTCAACTACCCGAATATAGACTGGGAACATTACTCAAGCCCTAACTTTCTAGCCCAATGGTTCCTGGAGTTCATAAATTCAAATGCCATGGAACAGCTAGTCACTGTTCCCACAAGAGGAGAAAATATACTAGATCTCATTGTCACAAACATGGGGACAAAATGCTCCACACCGGAAGTATATCCCTCATTGGTGAGATCTGATCATAAACTAATCTCACTGGAAATCCACATACCGCCTCCACCCCAAACAAAAATGAACATAGTGAAGAACTTCTCTAAAGCAAACTTCACACTACTCAAGACTGGTGTGGTATCCTTCAAGGCCCCTGAGCCAGTGGAAACCACAACCCAAGCTGCGGAAGCCCTTACAAATGCCTTCTATGAACACCTCCAGGACTGCATGGATCAGGCAATCCCAAATAAAACCAAGACTCTTTCCACAAAGGGCAAACGTCCAGTCTGGTGGACCCCAGCCATTAACAAACTTTACAATAAGAGGAGAAAGCTATTACATGATAGAACAAAATCCATAAAAGGGAAGTCACCCCTGATCATTATTAGTAAAAAATACGAGCACTCATAAAATCAACTAAGGCCAATTTTGAGAGAAAAATTGCCATGGATTCAAAGGACAATCATAAGGCCTTTTTCAGCTATGTTAGGAACCTGGGTGGAAACTCCCAGATATGCTCAGAATTAGTCCAAAATGATACAAAAATCACTGAACCCACAGACATTGCCAACATACTGGCAGACAGGTTCAGTGCAAACTTCACTCCTTCTCCCCTAAAGGAGAGATAACTATCCCAGCCGAGTGTAGCCTCCCGGACATCTCAAATGCGCAGGTGAAAGCTGCACTCTCTAAAGCTAAAAACACAGCATCAATGGGACCGGATGGTGTCCCCGGCTGTGTGCTACACGAGCTAAATGAGGAATTAAACCCGCACATAAGGCAGCTGTTTAATCTCAGCCTTACCACAGGATACGTGCCCAAGGAGTGGCGTATGGCAACTGTAGTCCCACTCCACAAAGGCGGTGCCTCTACGGACCCTGGTAATTACCGCCCCATAAGCTTAACAAGTCTAGTCTGCAAAGCTATGGAGAGGATCATAATGGAGCTCATAAACAAAGATATAGGGGACTTGCAGACATTGGACCCGACCCAGTTTGGCTTTGTCAAGGGAAGATCATGCCTTTTGAACTTGGTCGACTTCTTCGAAACAGTCACCAAGGCCATTGATGAGGGAAAGGCAGTCCATACAGCCTACCTTGACCTTGCAAAGGCTTTCGACACAATACCCCACTCGGGTATTGTAGAAAAACTTACCAGCTTAAATGTAAACCCATATGTCACAAGATGGGTTGCAAACTGGCTTAAGGACAGAACCCACAGGGTTAGAGTTGCTGGCGCTGTGTCAGACTCCAAGCCGGTCACAAGTGGTGTCCCACAGGGCTCGGTCCTTGGCCCCCTATTGTTTGGCATCTACTTCTCAGAAGTACAGGCCAACATAGGAGGACTTTGGCTGACAAAGTTTGCAGACGACTGCAAACTGGGCGCCATAGTGGAAAGTGCATCAGACACGGATATCCTTCAGAAGGGACTCATAGAAACAGATAGCTGGTGCCAGAGCCATGGCCTGAAGTTAAACACCAAAAAATGTATAGTCATACCCTTCGGGAAAAACAAGGTAACCCCAAGCTACCATATAGGTGGCAATCCACTAAGCACAGAAGAGGTTATCAGGGACCTGGGGACCCAGGTTGACAGTGGCCTTTCTTTTGACACTCACATTGCTAAAGTGGTTAGAAAGACCTTCTACATTGCCCACCTGATCATGAAGGGATTCACATCCAGATCTAGTGAGGTTATTGTTCCCCTGTACTCTTCACTTATCAGACCAATGATCGAGTACAATGCCCCATTCGGGATGTATCTCACCCGACATCTGCAGCAATTGGAGAGACCCCAAAAGTTCCTCACCAAAAGGATAAAGGGACTCCAAAATCTGTCATATGCTGCCAGATTGAAGAAACTCCAGCTCTATTCAGTTGCATACCGTCTGCTCAGAGGTGACATGTGCCTGACATACAAGGCCATGTCCAACCCTGAATTAATGGACATGCTCCACCTCAAAAAATCCAAATCCACCAAAACCACTAGAGCAAGCGACTTAAACCTTAGCACGGATATAAATAGGACGTGCTGGAGGGATAGATTTATCACTCAGAGACTCCCTATGCTGTGGAATAAAATCCCGGTCCATGTGAGGCAGAGCACCTCGCTGACTCTGTTCAAGAGAAATCTAGACCTGTGGATGGGAGATCGTAGGTTTACCCCGGGAATCATCTCTGTGTCACTGCTGGACAGAGGCACAACAAACTAATGGGCACAGTATTTTTTCATATAAGGGGTGGCGTAAGCCACAAAAATTTGGGCTAGGCTTATAAATGCCTTAGTGCAGATAGCCTAGTATAAACCTATGAACCTATGAACCTATATAACCCAGATATTATAGTGATTACAGAAACATGGCTTAAACCCCACATTAAAGATAACTTCATAACTCCACCTGGTTTCAATATATTAAGAGTAGGCAGACCTCAAAGAAAAGGTGCCCTTCTTTACAAATCCAATTTAAAAGTTCAGCTGCTTCAAAAAGAAACCCCAGAATTCAACACTGCTGAGACCCTATTCACCAAAATCCTAATAAATCAATGCAAACAACTAAACCTACTCAGCATTTATATACCACCAGGAAACAACATTAAGACACTACAATCTATACTCCACTGGGATTCCCATTCCCTGTCCCAAGAAACTGTACACCTATGTGATGTCAACATAGACTGGAATACCATAAACTCACCCATAGCCACCAACGACATAAACCTATATAATTTCGTACAACTCATACACTCACCCACAAGAATTGACAAAACCACCAAACGTGAATCCACCTTACTGACCACCTATCCGGGATACTACCTGATTCCCTCAGTGACCATAACCCAACCTTTCTCCTTCGGCACAAACTAAAATCTACCAGCACTCCCGCTCTCTTACAAATCCGCTCCCACAAAAACTTCTCCTCAGTACAATTCTCAGAAGCCTTAAAATCCTGTGACTGGGCTCCTACAAAAACCCTTCCCATGGATATTGTAGTAGAATACTTTAATGCCAAATTCCTAGGGATTTTAAACCAACTAACCCCACTGAAAACAATAAGATTGTGAAGTAACCCTGCTCCCTGGTTAAACGAAGCCACAAAAATCTTACTCAAGACTAGAGACAAAGCTTGGTTAACTTGGCAAAAATACAAAACTCCTGAAACTAGACAAAGCTTTGCTGAGCTCAGAAATAAAGCAAAAAAACAGGTCAGGTTGGACAAGATAAACCACTATATTTCCTTACAAAGGAAACATAACAACAGCCCACAGAAATTCTGGGCTGCAGTGAACAACATCCGCCAGCCTGGAAAAGTCACCACACCACCCCCAGATATCAAAGGTATTGATTCACATATAGCCTCTAGTTTCAATAACTACTTTACCTCTTCACTACTGAACCTGGTAAGTGCAATATCACCCACAACCCAACCTCAACCCTTAAACTACCAGACTAACTCCACCCCCTTCACACTCATCCCAGTACCAACATCTACCATTCAAAATCTCTTAGCTAAACTCAAAACTACCACCCTAGCTGCCGACAGTCTTCCAGCTAAATATCTACAAATTGCATCCAAGGCGATTGCCTACCCCATCTCCCTACTTATTAACAGATCTATCACCCTGCACACTATTCCTTCATTATGGAAAACCTCATATATCATCCCCCTCCACAAGAGAGGTCCATCTACTGACCTCTCCAACTACCATCCCATTGCAATCCTATCACCTCTCTCAACAATTCTAGAAAAATGTATCCACCACCAACTCCTTACCCACCTGCTAACCAACCTTCTAACTAAAACCCAACATGGATTCAGACCTTCCCATAGCACCAACACTGTCCTAATTAACTTTTACAATACCATAAACTCGCACAGGAACCAAGGAAAGCTGGTGTCTGCCACCTTTTTAGACCTATCCAAGGCATTTGATACAGTTTCCCATAACAAACTCCTCATCTGTCTAGCAGAACTCAACCTTGATGACCCCACTCTACAATGGTTTAACAGTTACCTAAACAACCGGTCACAATCTGTCAAATGGGGTAACTCCCTATCCCCCCCACTCCCTGTCACATGTGGTGTCCCACAAGGTTCAATCCTTGGCCCCCTTCTCTTCAACATATTTACAAATAATCTCCACCTAGCTACCACTAAAGCCAACGTTGTTCAGTATGCGGATGACACTACCCTAATCTGCTCAGCAACAAACATCCAATTACTTCAAAGTAAAGCCCAAGAATCCTTCACTGAGGTAGAAAACTGGCTAAACAACTATCAACTAATACTAAACCCAAAAAAACCACAGCTAATACTATTCCACCCAACCAAACACTGCAACGCCACCTTTACCATCATGTCTACCAATGGCACCCTCATCACTCCAGTAACTAAGGCTAATCTCTTAGGCATCACTATTGATCATCAACTTAAATACATCAGGCACATATCCCAAACTATCTCTAAAGTCCATAAAAAACTAGGTTGCCTATATCGTTGCAAACTATTCCTAACCCCTGACACTAGAACAATAGCCAGAACTCATCTCTTATCAACACTACTTTACGCCTCTCCAGTTCTCACCAATATTAACAAAACCAACCTGAACAAACTCTCTACATGCTACATTAAAATAGCTAGGTTTGCTGCCAGTAATAGATCACATTCCCACCATTGCCTTTCCCTAACTAAACTGCACTGGTTAGAATTTCCAAACCTCCTATGCTACCACCAACTGATCATAGCCCATCAAGTTCTCTTCCATTCAGGGAAGTGCCCTGCCCTTGCTGACATGCTAAACTTTCACAACCCTAAAAGGAAACTATGTTCATGTATCAAAAACCTGATTGAAATTAATCCATGCAATAACAGTTCTGGGGAGGTCTTATTCTCCCATGATGTTGCCAAAGCATGGAACACCCTCCCACCTGAACTCAGGCTACAAAGTCACACAGGCACCTTCAAAGGCCTTCTTAAATTACACCTCAATACTAACCCTCTCTGCAACTGCAAAGACCCCCCTTGAAGACCCACTTTTCCATATGTAAGTGACCCGTTGAAGCCTTTAATGCATACACTATACTCTCACCTGAAATGTACTTTTTGTATATATTGTAAATAATGGTACTACTCCTGAGTATCTTATTGTTCTACATAATTGTTTTTGTACTTCATTGTTTCTCTTATCTTGTATGCCAGTTTTATTGTTATCTAAAGCATGTATGTACACTGTTATTTCTTTGGAGCTGTTCTCCCCAGGACTCCACTGATAAAGGACACAATGTCCAGTTGGACTTATCCTGGTAAAATAAATGTTAAATAAATAAATAAATAAATAAATAAATAAATAAATAAATAATAAGTATAACTCCCATAACATGGAGTAAGAGACCTCAAAAAGGTGGCATTCTTACTATTCCATATCTACATTCTTTGCTTAAGCCATTCCTGTCTGTCACAGTTGTTTGACAGACATATCTTACCACATTCAACCCCTGACCAATCATACTACACCCTCTTCAGAGATGATTAGTAACTGTATCTGCCTCAGGAGATAGCAATGGATGTTGTCAAAAATACACTTCAAGGTGTGAAGTAAGAAAGGGTTTTTGATGTTCATTAATCCAATGCAAATTTGTCTGAGGTATGACAAACAACAGAGAACAGTCCAATATCACTGCTGGTTGGCTAAGATGGTTCTACTCTGTCCTTATAGTTTTGCATACAAACAGTCCCAGATTCAAACTACAGTCTGTGTGGATATGCTATTCAAGTCAGTATTAACTGCATGTACTACAGGAGCAATCTCACCTCAAGAATCACAGAGCAACTATTTGACTGGCATGAAATCCATAATGTGTTCAAAGGTGTTTTCTCAACATAAAACTGGATAGAAAGAAGTTAATGCAATGTTGCATGTGTCATGTCAATACACTCACATAATACTGTCATTCACTGAAGTAGAACAAATACTTTCACATTTTTAAGTGCACAACCTATAGATCTGTGTATTAACCAGATGCGTCAAAGATGAAGTCTTACCACAGCTGTGGCACAGAATATATCTGAGTTTGTGACCATCACAGTGTTGAAAAGCAGTTGTTCGGGGTAAAAGTAATTGAGAAGCCTTCTCCCACTGTAAATATACACATTACATCTGTGGTGGATGAAATTCATGCACTGCAGTATTCTGACAAACACTGATAATAGTCAGTCACTGCGGGTTTCAAACACCTACCTATGTGACCACATAAGAGACATGACATTGTGTGTGTTTGAAGGCATTAACATCATCTTATTGCTGTAAATATGTGTGCCTGTAAATTAGTTAAAAGAGGGGTGTGGTCTGTCTCATTGTCATAAAACATTGCACGGAGGTAGGCATAGTCAAACATTTGTACTGCATAATGCAGTTATCACTGTGACAGTAGAAGCACAATCATGCACAATGTACAGATAATCCCAGATTCAAACTCATGTCTTACTAAGGCAACAAGCTACAGAATATTGTGTTTCCTCTAGATACAGAAGACTTACTTCTATGTTTAGATAAAGCTCATTTCAAGAATGGCATCATCATCGTTTAACAAAATAGTTACCTGTGCTAAAATGGACAGACAGTAGAAGTTTAATCATACACAATGCATAGATAATTCCAGAGTCAGACTCATGGCTGACTAAGGCACAAAGTTGCAGGACATAGGATCATAGGAAGCTACTAGGCTACTGGCCCTGATTCCCTTACAAGCCTAGCCAAGAATTTAGCCCATGTTCCGACAAGTCAGCACCCAATGCACCTGTCCAGCAGGGACATGTGTAATCCCAGGGGTGTACTTTCTGTTCCCCATCCAGTTATCCAGATTGTGCTTAAAAAGGGTTAATGAGGTACTCTGCTTGACGTGGATTGGGAGTCTATTCCACAGAAGGGGGAGTCTCTGGGACACAAATCTGTCCTGTCACCAAGTCCTATTGATGTCACAGACCAGGTTGAGGTCGCACTTGTAGGTTACTTGAGTGGAACTTGACTTATGGATATGCAGCAGTCCCATCAAGGTGGGGTCTGAGATTGCTTTGTATGCCAGACAGAGGTCACCTCTGATAAGTCTGTATGAGACAGAGTAGAGGGACAGGACCTTTAGCCTATCTATGTAAGGCAGATGTTTGAGGCCCTGGATTCTCCTGGTGAGGAACCTCTGTGGTCTCTCCAGCTGCTGCATGTACTTTGTGAGGTACATGCCAAAAGGAGCATTATACTCAATAATGGGTCTTATAAGGGAAGAATTCAGGGATTTTATGGTCTCCTTGTCCCTGGATGAGATACTCTTACTAATGAGGTGGGCCATGTAGAAAGCTTTCTGTACAATGGATGCAATATGGTGGTCAAAATTCAGTTTGCTATCAACCTGGGTGCCTAAATCCCTCACGACTGATTGTGTACTTAGGACCTAGTTATTAATGTGGTAATCTGTGGGGAGGTCACTCTCCCCAAAGGGGATGATGATGCATTTTTTTGGCATTTGAGGCCATGTTTCTGGCACCATTCATTTTTTTGGTGAGACCCTGTTGGAGGATATCCACATGACTAGGGGAACTGATGACAGTGCCCAGCTTTGGCCTTCACCTCAGAAAAGTATATCCAAAACAGCAGAAACCCTAAGACCGTTCCCTGGAGTACACTTCTCATTACGGGTCTTCTGCTTGAGGTGGCTTCACCTATTTTGACTAGGTGGGTTCTATCAGTGTGCCAGTTTGCTACTCATCTGGTAACATATGGATTAATGCATTGTTGAAAGAGTTCATCATTTATACCCAAGTGGGGAATAGTACCGAAGGCTTTTGCCAGGTCAAGGTAGGTGGTGTGCACTGTGTTCCCCTTGTTCATGGCGTTGGTGACTGTCTCAAAGAAGTCAACCAAATTTAACAGACATGACCTCCCCTTGACAAAACCAAACTGTGTGGGACTGAGTGTTTGGAGGTTGCCAATGTCCTTGTTAATGAGGCCCATGATAATCTTCTCCATGGCCTTGCATATCAGGCTAGTTAGGCTGATGGGTATATAATTTCCTGGATCAGTGGACTCTCCACCTTTGTGCAAAGGGATGACAGTGGCTGTCCTCCACTCAGCTGGGATGAAGCTGGTACTCAAGCTTTTGTTGAATAGGGTGTCTAATGGTGCTGCAAGTTCCTGCCTGAGTTCATGTAGGATGCAGCCTGGGATGTTATCTGATCCCATGGTGGCTGTATTTTTTTGCATTTGAGAGAGCAGTAATGGCTTCCTCCCTGGAGATAAGCAGAGAGGGAAAGGTGCTGGGGATGTCCTGATTTATTGGATCTATATTACAAGATTGAAACTTTAGTTACTTGAATAACTAAACATCTTGTAATATGGAAAGCCAAAAATCTCAAATGGCCAATTTAACGCAGGGAAACAATTCCCTTGGCTGTGGATTATGCCCTTTTCTCCAATGTGGAGCGATCTCACAGTTGGTATATTTAGTTAGGGGGGTGTCGGTGATCCAGCACCCCACTTGATTTGGGATTAAAGTTTTTTTCATGCGGACAAGGGAAATGTTTCCCTGCGTTAAGGTGGCCATTCAAGGATTTTGGCTTTTCATATTACAAGATCGATTTTTAGTTATTCGATTAACTAAAGTTTTGATCTTGTAATATAGACCCGATTTACTGATGGGGGGACAGAGGGGTGAAGTTTTCACTGAACCTGTCTGCAGCAGGTTGGCTATATCTATGGCATTTTTGTATGTTATTTCCTTGAACACCAGTTCTGAGCAGATCTGAGTGCTTCCTTTTAGATTGCAGAAATATGTGAAGAAGGCCATATGATTGTCTTTAGTACATGTGACCAGTATGGACTTGAGGTTGGCTTTGTAAGATTTTACTAGTGCTCTTATTTGCTTGTTCAGGCTATGAAGAGATTGCTTCCAATTAGGCACCTGCTCCTTCTTGGTTCTGGACAGCATTTGTTTTTCTTTTATTATAGAGTTTATTTACTGCAGATGTCCACAAGACAGGTTTACTCTTCCTTGAGAAGGACGATTTTGTCCTGTCGTATATTCCTGATTCCATGCAGCTATATAAATGCTCGTATAGTACTTTGGTATAGGTTTGGACATATGTGCCAGTTCCTATGGAGGGGGAGGGGGCTGTGTAGCTGTTTATACCTTCTCTCAGAAGGTTATAATCAGCTTTGGAGAAGATTTTTACTTGACCCTAGCTGGGGGGGGGGGGGGTTGAGGGAAATGTTGAATTCAAAAGTGACCACTTTGTGGTCAGATCTTAGATGGATGAGACTGTAGGGATGCTGCAGTGGTTACTCATGTTGGTTAATAACAAGTCAAAGATATTTTCAACTCTTGTGGGGGTGTCAACCAACCAGCTGGTCCAAGGCATTTACATTGACCAAATCAAGGAATCTCTGGGCATTTGTGTTTTGGCAAGAGTAGTTCTTCTAATCTATGGCTGGATAGTTAAAGTCGCCCAGGATCACTGTAAAGGGTTGAATCTTCATAAATTCAAAGAGGTCCAGATTGGTGGAGTGAGCATCTTGAGTCAAAGTCGGGGGCCTGTAGCTAGCTATGATTTGAATAGAGGTCTTGTCAATGGTTAACTGCACCTGGAGTGTTTCCAGTGCATCATACTAGAGCACATTGCTTGAATAAGAAGTGCCACACAAGATGTTTTTTACAACTATGGCAGTGCATATTTGAATGGATGATGTCACCATAGTTTTAATGGAGTATCTGCTAAAAATGAATGAAACTGTAGAGACAGCCCATCATACACCTAGGTAAAGCCATTGCTACACATATGAGAAAGATCCACACACACTCACAGTAGTCATTCACTGCTTGATTTAAACCACCTACCTATTTGCTTACATAATCTAGAGATCACAGTAACAACAGCATGTACCACAGAGAAGTCTGGTTACAATACTGTGATAGTTTACATTTGTAAGGATGGCATCAGTGCGTTACACAGAAAGTACAGAATTGATGGAGAAGTATTAGCCCATACATAATTACATTTCGTAGTTTAGAACTTACAGCAGAAATTAACAGTTGGTTTGGTGCTCCATACCAACCTTCAAGCAAATAAGGGGTGTAGACATACAAATATTTCTGATTATGAAAAATTCAGAACAGATGAGCATTATGTTAATCTTTTATGTGTCAAGATATACACGTGTCCTAATAACTGCAGTAAAGTAATCATTATATGGACAGCAGAGGTATAAACATAGACAGCCCTCATCTGGTGACTGCATTTCAGGCATGTTATACTGTTTCTTATGCAATTGTATGTGCTTGTTTGACATCACCGAGTAATACAGTCACTATATGGTAACAGAAATATAGGTGTCATAATAAATAGACTATAAAATACATGGAAATACAACTGAATTCATCCAATCACCTTATCTGTGCATAGCAACAGTACTTAGATGTGCATAGTGTACTAGGCTTCTTAACCAATAAAAGCTTGATTGTAAATATCTTGCACTTATCTCTGGGAAAGGACTGATTCTGAAACTGTTGTTGAAATCTGGACTATGGAAACCCTGTGAAGTAAGAAGGTTTGTGTACAGCACACTTTATAACAATATTTATAAATGCAACATCCCATATGGTGTACATTCAACTCTGCAGCCTGTTCAAGGTATGGTAATAACTTTCTCCTCATAAGTGTTCCACCTTGTCTTTCCATAGCACACCAAGGTTAAGCTCAGTCATGTGAAAAGCAGCAGAATAAAGTGTACAAAGGCAAAAACTCACCCTGTCCAAAGGCAAAAACTCACCAGTTGTTGCTATGAGATGTGAATTGCCATTTGCTGTCAGTTACTATTGCTGCTCTGTGCCGGGCATTGCTGTAATACTGAGGACAAAAAATGATGAGGCAAAAATGGAGAGAGAGAGAGAGAGTCGGAAACAGGGATAGAAACATAGAAAGAGTTTTGCTGATGGGCCATTTCTGGCCATGTTTGTGCTGTGTTACTCTTATGCTTGTCATCATAATTATTCTGCTATGATTTGTACAATAAAGTGCTCCCAGTAAGGATCAAGTAGATCAAGGCTGAAGCAGGATAACAGTGTGTAACTAAAATATGTGGGCAAATCTTACATACAAAGTAGTAATTTAAAAAAACATTCAGTTGGACTGACATACTTCTGGATTTGATCCTTGACACTATGCAAAAATCACTGTATAGACTAGAGCATTATCTAAGCACAACACATGGGAAATGATACATTGTAAAGTAGGACAAGAGATTGAAGCAAAGCAGAAAGTATGCATTAGCCTTCATCACAGTAATGACAACTGTAAAAGCACTGTAAGGTATACATTACAACCAGCAGCCAAATAAATATACAAGGGTAAAAAGTGATGAGAGGTATGGAGTGCTATGACCTGCCGACATTTCTCTCTCTGCATTTGATTCTGGAACAGTTATTCATTTAAGGTTTGCCTACTTCCATGTTTTTATCTTTACTCCTATATTGCATTTTGTTTTGTTTTGGTTTGGTTTAAGTTGGTTTGCTCTTTTTGGAGTTTTAACAAGTCATGGCTATGGTCATTTGGAAAACAATTTTTTTGCAGATAATGAATAACATCCGTCTAATTACTAGAAGGAGCTGAGAAACAGCATTCCTCATTTAACTATAAATATTTAGTGGCATCTTTATTTAGCTGTAGTGCTATATGACTTGCTGTTCTCTGCCTGACTATTGCTTGTCTCTGCATTTGATTTTTTCCCACCCATCTTACTCCTGTTGCCATAGCAGGGCATTAGGTACCCACCAAACTCTCAGCCGAGGGGAGCCTCCGATTATCTCCCCACATATAAGGGCCCCCATATAAAGCAGCCATGAGTTTCTCCATCTCTTCCACTCCTTTCTTGGTGCCTTGTTCATTCGGCTGTTTAGTGACTGTCTCGCAATTCCATTTTTTTTTTCACATGAAAGAACTTGCTTCCTTGACTGCTACAGCCAGTCAGATCCTTTGCTTTACTTGTAAGCTGCACTCAATCAGGTCCGCTTCAGTGAAACAAGGGACTTGATTGGCTGCAGAAGTCAAGGAAGCAAGTTCTAGTTTCCTGATTGGCTTTGCCATAATATGGGGCTGTTGGGTCAGTTCTGTTGATTATTGGCATTAGGCACACATCTGAACTGCCTAGATTTTTTAAGAATATCAAGATTTTTGCTTTATATTTTTGGTTTGTTCTTCATAAAATTTGTAGTTTTCTTATACATCAATGAATATTGAAGTCACTAAATAATGGCAGACATTTAACTTTAAGACTTTATATCCTTCAGAAAATTCATGCTAAAGCAAAGCCTGAAAGCAAGTTTGTAAGTTTATATGAGCAATATTTAAAAGGTGTCCCTATTTTTAAGCCTTTGTACCCCCATTATTTTTGGCTTTGTCCAGATTTTTCATGCTAAGAGGTTGAGAGGTATGGTGTGAGGATGGGTGGAGGATGCAGATTTTCCTGGAACGACCATGGGACCAGCAAAGCATCGTATTTTAACTTCCCTTGTAAGGGCAATTTCTAAAAGATCTGAAAAAACTGTACTTTTGAGGGCAATTTAAAAGGGCTGAACAGGTCTGGTCTGTATGTAGGAAAAGCAAGCAGAGGATTAGTAGCAGCCTTCTAGCAACTGCAGAAAAGGTAAGTTGCTGGGTTTATTTTTAACTTTATTTTTTTGCTGGGGGGGAGGCGAGGAAACCTAGGGCAAGGATTGTATAACTTTTTGTGAGGGACTGTAGTTATAACAGTTTTATTTTATCTTTGTCCAGAATTCTTCTGCTAAGAGACTGAGGAAGGAAGGCTTGTTTGTAATTAATGTCCAGATTTGATGTAGTTTTTAATCTAGTCTTGCATAAGAATATTCATTATTGCATTTTTGTTTTGTGTACAATTGTGCTGAAATATTGGTAGTGGCTGTGAGAATGCTGCAGAATATAAATATGTTTTAATGTATACCAATGCAAATCCTGTTCTGCTAGTATGTTTTGTGTATACTGCCAATGCTTACAACTATGCCTAATGCTACACCTTTGTTCTAAGATAATTTTTTGCTCTGTCCGGAATTATTGTGCTGAGAGGTTGGGAGGGGTTAGTGGCTGTGATAATGTTGCAGAATGTACAGCTGTTGTTTTAATGTATACTAATACAAACCCTGTTATACTAGTATTGTGTACACCAGCAGCGTTTAAACTATCCCTGATGGTACGCCTTTGTTCTATGATAATTTTTTCCTTTGTTTAGAGTTATTGTGCTGACGGTTGGTAGGGGACATTACGGTCTGTGAGAATGTTGTGCAATATTCAGATGTCTGCCTGGTATTTTTCTATTTTCATTAAAACATGTGGGGTTACACAATGCATTTTTCTGCAAAATCTGTTATTCCAATATCTTTATTTGAGATAAGCACATTGCTTTTTAATATTATGCCTTTGTGTTTTTATTTTACTTTCACTTCATCCAGATTTATTCTGCTGAGACACTGGGGGGTAAGGGCTGTGACAATTCTGCAGAATGTACTGAAGTCTTAATGTTTGCCAGTGCAACCCCTGTTCTACTATCGAAGTTGATCATAGCAAAGTCTCAAACTATCCCTGGTGTTACCCCTTTGTTCTGTAGTTTTTTTTTTGGCTTTGTCTGGAATTGTTAAGTTGAGAGGTTAGGAGAGGGATAGGGGCTGTGAGAATGTTGCACAATGTTTAGATGTTTGACATGTATTTTTGGTCTACTAGTCATCAAAAATGTGAATTCACACAATGCATGCTACTGGAAAAATCTGTTATTCTACCATCCTACCATCTTTATTAGTTCATAACCACAATGTTTTAAACCCCTAATGTTAAGTCCTTGTCTTGTTTTTTTTTTTTTTTTTGCATCTCCTCTAGAATTGTGCTGAGACTTTTGGGGGGGACTCTGAGAGTTCTAGAGAATGTTCTGATTGTTTTAATGAATGCTAATGCAAGCCCTGTTATTCTAATATCTTTCTAAGTTTATCATAGCAATGTTTGTAACTATCATTGATGTTACACCTTTGTTCAGCAGTTATTTTCAGCTTTGGAATTATGCTGAGCAGTTAGGAAGTTAGTAGGGGCTATGAGAATGTTGCACAATGTCCAGATGTTTGTTAGTTTTGGTCTGTTCTTCAAAAATATGAGGTCATGCAATGCATGCTACTGCAAAATCTTATTCTAGCATCATTATTAGCTCATAAGCCTAGTATTTTAAATTCTTTGTGTTCAGTCTTATTGTTAGTGCTGTCTTCATCATGTGTGGGTGTGTATGTCCTGTGTGCAAGTCTGTATAGCTGTCTATCTTGTGTCTCTATCCTGTGTGAGGGAGTCTGTGTGGATGAGTTTGTGTACCTCTCTGGGACTGGCTACCTTGATGCAGTACAGAGGCTTGCCATAATGTAACAACATTGCTACTAAATGCTAGTCAGTGTGTGTGTGTGTGTGTGTGTGTGTGTGTGTGTGTGTGTGTGTGTGTGTGTGTGTGTGTGTGTGTGCACATCTGTGAATGGCTACCTTACTGTGGTACAGGGGTTTGTCGTAATGTAACATTGGTACTAAATGCCAGTCAGTGTGTGAACCTCTGTGTGTGGCTACCTTGCTTTGGTACAGGGGCTTGTCATAATTTATTGGTACTAAATTTTATTTATTTTATTTAACAGTTGTTGACCAGGAAAGTCCAACTAGGACAGAGTCTATTTTTAGCAGAGGCCCGGGGAGAAATGCTGCAGAAGCATATCTTTGGAATGTGGGAGGAAACCCATGTGAATGCAGGGAGGAAATGCAGACTCCACACAGAAGGCACCCCAGCTGAGAATCAAACTGGAGAACCTTCTGTTGCAGGGTGACAATGTAAACCGCTGCACCACTGCATAGTCCCAGTCAGTGTGTGTGTGTGTGTGTGTGTGTGTGTGTGTGTGTGTGTGTGTGTGTGTGTGTGTGTGTGTGTGTGTGTGTGTGTGTGTGTGTGTGTACCATTGTGAGTGGCTGCCTTGCTGTGGTACAGGGACTAGTCAAAATCTAACATTGGTACTAAATGCCAGCCAGTGTGTACCTTGACATTTCAAGTTTTTTTAATGGTCTGAATGTAGTAACACTACACAGTGATTGTTAAATGGTGAATGGTGCTGCATGAGCTTGATAGGGAAGGTGGCTTGATGGCAATGTGGTCACACTTTTTATATTCTCCTGGGTAGGGCTCCCAACTTTAAACTTGCTGGGGGCCCCCAAAATGCTAGCAGCAACCCTGCCTGTTTTGCTTTTAAACTTGGTAACTTTTGAGTTGCCCATCTCTACTATAAATCTGACTGTGGATACTCCTCCCAGTGTCATTCCATCAGCTTATTCTACTGAGTACTGAGGGAAGGCCGTCCCCCTTTAGTCTCTTAAACTTGAATTATCTTCTTTTTCCTATCTTACCATTTGCTAAAATGGACTTTATTCAACCATTTTACTGTATTTGTGCTAATTCCTACTTTATTTAGCTTTTTGCTGCATGTTTTTAAAGTGTTCAATTGCATTCAGTCTGCTCCATTTATTACTTCTTGTTAGTAGCCTGATTATTTGTAACTGTTATTCTAAGCCTCTTAGCTTAATGTTATTGAATTTCTAACTTGTTAGTATGTATTTTTATGTATGCAGTGCTCTTTTATTATGGAGTGTTCCTTTAAGACAATTTGTTCTTAATTAGATTGTTGGTACTATTTTTTATATAAAAAGGTTTCATCTGAAATGCTTTTAATGTTCTGAAGAAGTCCCATAAAAAGTTTTGGGGCAAAAGTGCTTAACGTTTGATAAAGTCTTTTAAGCCTTTAAGAGGTTTTTATTCGAGTTATGTATGTGGGTCAAATGTTTTACGTTACTCATTTGTCTTGCTGGTTGGCCCATTGTGGCTTTTTTTCTTTATTTAATAGTCATTTTAAGCCACTATTTATGCTGTTTTATTTGAATTATTAAGCCTCTTAACTCTGATGTAAGCACTTGGGCTCCAAACTATTAATCTTACATTAAGAGGGTTTGTTGTCTTGTGACAAGCAATGTAGCTTACAGCCTTCTGAGTTGGGAATTGCTGGTTAAAGGCTTATCGTGTCTGTTATTCTAAAAGTGTCTTAGTTTTGGTTTAAGCAGTTGAGCTCCAAACAAGTCATTTGACATTAAGAAGGTTTATGGTCTATAATCTTGTGAGAGGAGAGGGTAGCCTCCACCCTACTGGCATAGAAACTGCTGGTGAAGGCTTATTGTGCCTGTAATTCTAAGTGGCTTTGTTCTGGTTTAAGCATTTGGGGTCCAACCCAGTTAATTGGCATTATTAAGGTTTGTGGTCTACACTGTTGTGGCAGGAGAGGATAGCCTATACCCTTCTGAGCTGGGAACTGCTGTTGTAAGTCCTACTGTTCCTTTATTTGATTGGCTAAAGGGTTAGCTTTTTTAACAAATCTGTGTACCTGAGGCATTCGGCAGCTCTTGGCAACCATGCTGCTTGAGAAGAAGAGTGTTGCTGGTTTCTGATAAACTCTACAAGTTTCAGCACTTGTTTTTCACTGCATTAATTGAGTGTTTATTTGTTGAATACCTGCACTTTTTGACTTCTTTTAAAACTGCGGTGGTGGTGCTGCGGTAGCGTTGTTGCCTCACAGTAAGACGTTGTCCTGTTCGATTCTCAGCTAGAGCATCTTCTTTGTGGAGACATGCGTGAATGGGCGTACCTTCGTTGAAGGTTGTGCATCAGGGCTGGCAACTCGGCACGTAAAAATCTACTGCCAATCATTAGCTGACTGGAGTTCTGCTGTGACGACCCCTAACCGGGAAAAACCGAAAGACACAACAAGTTAGAACCGCCTTGGTTTCACTTTAGTGAGAGTAGAGGGAACTTTAGTCATTTTCTGGTCCATGATTGTGTAAATAAAAGAAAAATGTGCTATTTGTGATTGGCCACAGGGCCTTGTTGTGTTTTTTTTTAATTGAACCTTTGCTGCTATTTAAGCATTACAGTTGCACAATGCTTGGCTCATAACCTATGATCTCCAAGACATTTGGCGTCCACACTACGTTAGAAGAAGAGTGTTGGTGGTTTCTGCTAAACTCTACAAAAGCTAAGACTTATATTACCATATCCATTGCTCTGGTACTTGTTTCTTGCATTGTCTTTGTCATAGCTGCATTAACTAATCATTTCTGTTTGAATATCTGCACTTTTGAACTTGTTTACAGTCGTTACAACTGCCTTGGTTCCATTTTAATGACAGTACAGGGGACTTGGTCATTTTCTGGCCCAGTATTGTGTAAAGGAAAATGAGTGTGCTGTTTTAGAGTGACCACACGGCCTTGATTGTTTTTTTTAATTGATTCTCTTCTGCTATTTAAGAGACGCAGTTGCACAATGTTTGGCTCATAACATATGAGCAAGCTAAGATGCATATTACCATACCCACTGTTTCACCACCTGTTTTTCACATTGTTTTTGTCACAGTTGCATTGATTGAGTTTTTTTGTGTGGAATGTCTGCACTTTTTGTCCTTTTTTACAGTATTTATTTAGAACTGCTGCTCTCCAGGCAGTGGTGCCTAGCAGTGATCTGTATATTTGAGAAATCTCACAGCATAATTCCCCCTTGTAATCTATCTAGATGCTGATCTGTTGCCATGTAAATTTTCTCTTAAAATACCCTTACTGTCTAGACAATCTTTTTAAACAACTAGAACATCTAGTTTGCACATAGCTTAGTATAGCTCATCAATTTCCTTGTCTTTTGACCTATTCAGTATTTACATTTCCCTCATTCTCCTTAGTAGATCAGTAGCATGGATATGCACATCCTGACCCTCTCTGTGGCCAGCCTTATTGAGATGGGTATTCTAAGGCATTGTAGCAATTGCTTCATGTATACTGACAACACACTTATTCTTAATAAAACAGATTAAGTATGCGAAAAGTGTATTTAATGCTGGAGGCAAAACTCTCTCATACAACCAAATCTAATTCTATAGAGGTTGTCAGTGACACTTGCACCATACTTACTGCACAGGATAAAGAACTTACAAATACATTTCTTATGCTGAGATACCTGCAGGTAATGTTCCTAGAACACCTAGCTCTCCTGCACAGCACAATCAAAAAAGTGTCCTCAGCCATCACATAAACAGTCCACATAGTGACACTGTATCCATTGTCCCTACTGCTAAGCCCTTAAGGCAAACCAGTACACATCCAAATTTTCCTGGCTAATTGTGATTCTATAGTGAGGCACACAAATGTTCCCCTTACCCAGCTGAGTAAGGAAAAGTCACAGTTAGCTGCCTTTATGGGGCTAGAGTCCATCAAGTCACACAGGCACTCAGGTCATTGAACCACAGGTGCCAGTATGACTCTGTCATAGCCCATGTGGGTGTTAATGACCTCATATGTACCTCCGTTGACTATATAAAGTGAGACATGATCAAGCTCACTGATTATGTGTCTCAGGCAGGTATGAGCCTAGCACTGAGCAACATACTACCTTCTCCAAGGGTGATGCCACATTACCAACAGCACATGATTGATTTTAATAATTGGGTTAGCTTTTGGTGTCAGTCCAAGGGCATACAATATCTGAAGGCCTGAGAGAATATGGTTGATAGATCATACTGGCTATGCCAGGAATGGCCTGCACTTATCCCCCTTAAGTTTTGGATATTGGCAAAGACATTTCCACCCACATAGTGCCCTTTCTAGGCAATGCCAAACTGATAAGGTGATACTGACCAATGCTAGAAGTCTTAACAAGAAACTCCACTCTTTGAAAACCTTTCTCTCCCTGGATAGTGTAGATATCTGCAGTAATAGAGACATGGTTAAAGGTTAAAGAGAATACCCCAGGAATGAAAGGTTATAATGTATTTCACACCTTTGGACCAGCTACTGCATAGGAGGGAAGTAAAAGTGCAGGAGTTTGCCTATATTAAAAACAACCTCATATCTAGACTAGTTAAAGCATATAACCCACTGAAACTTCTACATGTGCAACTTACCATAAACATGGTCTCATACCATATCCTTGCAACCTATAGGTCCACCTCCATGTCCCAGGAAGCATATACTAACTATCTCAAGGTACTAGCATCCCTCACCTTCAACCAAATGCAATATTCAAGGGGGATCTCAACTACCCCTCTATAGATTTGGAATCCTACACTAAAAAGGCAATACTTACAGACAAAAAGAACTACTACTATAAGTTACAGCAAAATCACCAAAACAATCCCTAAATGTTCTGGTCTAGTTTAAATAAACTCCTAAACCCAGGCCACTCACGTACACCTACCCCATCCCAGGCCGAACAAAACACCCCCCACCAAACTGCCAATACCTTCAATACCTTCTTCACAGAGACCATACAATCACTAGCCAGTCAACTAGTCCCTGACAACTCAAGCTTTTCTTCCACCATACCTGGCACTCTTCCAACATTCCATCTGAAACCCATCTCAACCACTCTCATCTATAAATACATCCAAAAACTTAAACCTTGTACTCCTTCCGCTGACCAGCTACCATCAGAATACCTGCAAAAAGCAGCCAAAGTAATTTCTTATCCCATTTCCATCCTCATAAATAGAAACATTAAAGAAGGAATAGTTCCAGACATCTGGAAAATCTCCCATATTATCCCCCTACACAAAGGGGGTACCTGTAATGATTATTCCAACTACCGGCCAATAGCTCTATTATCACCCCTAGCAAAGAGTATGGAAAAATGCATTCACCAACAACTTTTAAACCATTTATCTCAACACAACATCATAGCAAACTGTCAGCATGGCTTTAGGCCATCCCATAGCACCGCAACTGCCCTATTATCCTTTACAGATGCCATTAATAGAAATCGTAATAACAACAACCTCTCTTCTGCACTCTTTATTGACCTGTCAAAAGCATTTGACATGGTAAACCACACCCTTCTTATCAACATTCTTGAATCCCTTTCCCTTGACTGCCTGGCAATTCAATGGTTCAAGTCTTATCTTACCAATAGGCAACAGGCAGTTCTTTGGGAAAATAATATATCATCCCTTCTACCTGTCACACTCGGTGTCCCTCAGGGCTCTATTCTAGGTCCACTTCTTTTCTCACTGTTTATCAACGACCTCCATATAGCCATTCCTCAAGCCACCTGCATTCAATATGCAGATGATTCTACACTAATATGCTCAGCAAACTCCCCAACTGATCTACATTCTCTTACTCAGAATGTTTTCAACATAGTTGAAACATGGTTCACTAAACGTTGCCTCCTGCTCAATGCCAAAAAAACTAAACTCCTTCTCTTCATACCCACCAGCAAATCCTCCCCCATAGAATTCTCTGTCATCTCCAATAATGGCACAAGTATATTTCCCGATTCTACCACTAAATTGCTAGGAATTACTATTGACAATAACCTTACATTTGACAGACACATAAATAACACCATCAAAACTGTCAATAGAAAAATAGGCTCCTTATATAGAATTAAACCTTTCCTAACACCAATAGCCAGAACTAAGATTGCACACTCCCATTTAATTTCAACTCTTCTGTATGCCTCACCAATATATACTAATCTAAAGAAAATAATCTCATCAAACTAGCTAATTCCTATAATAACATTGCCAGATTTGCCTCCGAAATCCTTTTAGAACTCACCATTGTCTGAATCTAACGCAGCTAGGCTGGCTTGAATTTCAAAACCAATTGAAACTCTCCCAACTCACCATTGCCCACAAGATATTTTATAAACCTAACAGCACCCCTATACTTTCCAATCTCATAATCCCATACAAAAATCTCAATTCTCTTCGCTCTTCCAGCAAACTTCTTGCTAGCATAAGCAAGTCTTACAACATGGCTGGAGTTTCACTGTTTTCCAACTCTGTGGGAAAAAACTGGAACTTACTACCTAATGACCTAACTTTCATTTCTTCACTGCCTCTCTTTAAACAAAACCTCAAAAGACACCTCAAATCAAACTGGCTATGCCCCTGTAGCAACCCTGATTAACCTTCTCCTTCACTACAAATATTTCTTCTCTTGAACCTCTACCTATTTCACATTCTTTGCAGTAGGACTGTAACTGGTTTACAGAATTCAACATACTGATGTAATCTATCCTGCTTAATGCTCTGAAAATCTCTATCCTGTTAATATGCTGATAGTCTACATGTATCTCACTGCATATTGAATTATCCTATACACATTGTCACCTCTACTATTGTAAATGCCTACATTACTCTAGTAATACTGCTGTAATTTATTGTATTCTAATTACTTCCTGCTTTTTGAATAATCTTCTATTGAAATCCATTCATTTATTATGTATTAATACTGGTTTTAAATTTTTAACTGTTTTTTAATTATTTTTTTAATTTTTTAAATGTTTTTTTTAAATTTTCAAATGTTTTTTAATTTTTTTATTTTTTAATTTTTAATTTTTAAATGTTTAAATTTTTATTTTTGTTTCACTGGAGCTTTTCTCCCCGGGCCTCTACTGAAAATGGAAATATATCCAGTTAGACTAGCCCGGTTAACAAATGTAAAATAAAAATAAATAAATAAATAAATTTCTAATGCAGACCCCCAGTGATTCCTAAACCTCATTAATACCAACATCCTGTGACAGTTGATCCAATTCTCCTTTCATGGGTACAGACATCCTTGACCTTGTACTCATGAACATGGGGGAGTGATGTTCCTCACCCACTGTAATGTCTTCACTCATCAGATTTGACCATAAGGCAGTATTGCTTGAAATAAAAAGTAAATCTGGGGACCCAGAAAAAACAAAAACTTTTAGGATCTATTTCAAGGCTACTCCCTCTCTTCTAAGTGACATCTTGGCTAAACTCCAAGCACCCCCAAACCGAGTAAATACTACAGCATATCCTGAGCTATTTACAAAATCTCTGTACAGCCATATTGATAGCTGTATAGAGTGAGCTGTGACCATTTGAACTAAGAATTAGACAAACTCAAAAGACAAGCCACCCTGGAGGAATCACAAGATCAATCAGTTACACAACAAAAGAAAATAATCTCGGCCAAGCATAAAAGGAGCAAAGCCCTACATATTAAAAGCCCCCCTGACCAATCTAAACAGGAAGCTAAAAGGGTGAATCAATATTTCAAAGGCTAAATTTGAAGAAAAAATTACTTCTCAGGCAAAGGACAACCACAAAGTATTTTACAGCTATGTCTGTAACCTTAGGGGAAATGTGCAACAATGTGCAGAAATTATTATAAATGGCATTACCCACTCTGAGCCAGTGGCCATTACCAACCTTTTGGCTTACAGGTTCAGCTCAAATCCCCACCCCTAATAGTCCACAGGAATTATTCCATACCACAATCCCCCCCAACCATTACTAGGGAACAGGTTATTGTCAAAAACATTGCATTGATGGGCCCTGATAACATCCTATGATATATAATAAATAGCATGAAACATGTCCTCTCAGGTCCACTTGAATCCCTTTTCAAATGGAGCCTACAGTCAAGTTTTATGCCCAAGGAATGGAAGATCCCTACAGTCATTCCCCTGCATAAAGGAGATCCAACCACTGATCCGGGTAACTACAGGTCCATAAGTCTGACCAGCCTCATATGTAAGGCCATGGTAAAATCATCACGGACATGATAAGTGAGGACACAGGTAACCTGCAAATGCTGGACTCATAACAATTTGGCTTAAAAAAAGAAAGGCCATGCCTATTAAATCTAGTGGAATTCTTTGAGATGGTCACCAAAGGAATGAATGAAGGTAAGACTGTGCACACAAGAACCAACCAGCAGAATGTGAGCAGTCCAAAGGACACCAAGTTTATTGAAGTTAAACGTTTTCCTCTCTATTACAGAGACTTCCTCAGAACAATATTGCACAAAAACCCAGCCAAATATATACCCACCCCTCAATTAACCATTCAAAATTGTGCCAAAAATTTGAAAGCAATATATACACATCAAATTACAGCACTACAAATATTGCATACAGCAAATAACAAAACTAAATAAATGTTACCATAAAATATTATAATATGTTAAATTATTAAATAAAATCCATGTTAACTTTACTAACATAAAATTCGATCAAGTTTTAAAACACTAGCAATGCTTATAGTTTCATTGATACCTAGGTAACAAGAGGCTAGGCTGGGTTTTTGTGCAATATTGTTTTGAGGAAGTCTCTGTAATAGAGGGGAAAGCGCTTAACTTCAATAAACTTGGTGTCCTTTGGATTGCTCACATACTGCTGGTTAGTTCTTCTGTGGTTTTCTACTATTTTAAGACTGTGCACACGGCCTACCTCAACCTGGCCAAAGACTTTGATACAATACCCCACTCAGATATTATAGACAAGCTCTATAATTTAAGTATAAATCCTTTTATATGTTGTTAGGTTAGTACTAAGCTACCTGGTATTGCAAGACATTTTAAGCATAGTCAAAATTCCCAACCCTGCACCTTGTGTCTATCAAGTAAACACCTTAACCATTATGCCAACCCCCAATCTTATCACCCACTGGATAGCCAACTGACTCACTGATAGGATCCAGGGGGTCAAAATAGGTGAGGTTACCTCTATCAAGAGGTCAGTCACTATCATCATTTTGGCATCTATTTCTTTGAAATGAAAGCAGATGCTGAAGGTTTATGGCTGACTAAGTTTGCAGATGATTGCATACTGGCAGTTATCATTGACTCCCCTACAGATACTAACATTCTTCAAGATGGCTTATCTTTGACTAAAAAATAATGCCAAAATCATGGTCTCAAACTCAGTGCTTAGAGATGCATAACTGTACCTTTTGAGAAGTCAACCATTTTAGCTAATTACAATGTTGATAATATGCCCCTAAGAGTTTATCCAGTGGTCAGTGATCTGGATATGCACATAGACAGCCTTACCTTCAACCAGTATGTGACCACAGTGGTAAGGAAATCATTTTACATTGTGCAACTTATATGTATGCATGGCATCTAGGTCCAAAGAGGTCATTATCCCACTGTACTGCACTTACCAGACCAATCACATAGTACAATACTCCCTTCAGTATGTACCTGACCAGGCATATACAGCAAATAGAGCAACTTAAGTGGTTCCTTACAAAAATAATACAAGGTGTAACAAACCTGGCTTATGCAGAGCACCTTAAAGCCCTTTCCCTCTACTTAGTCTGTTATAGATTGCTAAGAAGTGGCTTATGCCTGCCTTACAAGGCATTTGCAAGCCATACATTTATGAATTTCCTGCATATTCTAAAGTCAAAAAGTACCAGAAATACAATGTCTAGGGATCTAAGTGTTGTCTGTGACTTAAACAGTATACACTGGAGAGACAAATATTACACCAGGCCTGGCACCCATGTTCCTTATGGACAGAGGTATTTTATAAATGCCTGGCCCTCAATTCCCTATTTGGATACCACATCATCATTCTTTCAGGAAATCTTGGCTAGGCTTAGAAAGCCCTTCCCAGGATTAGCATAGTAGCAATCTATGAATCTATGAATCTATGAGGGGGCAGAGAGAGGGAGAGAGAGAGAGAGAAAGAGAGTGAGACAAGAAATGGAGAGAGACATACAAAGATTTTTGTTTCTGGGCCATTTCTGATCATCTTTGTGGAGTGTTTCTCTTATGAATTTCCTCATAATCAATCTGTCATGCTCTATACAATAAAGTGTTTCCTATAGGGAATAAGCAGGTATACAGAAAAGTAAAAACATGATTAAGACAATAGCAGAATAAGGGCGGGTTAATAACATATGTAGCCAGTAGTTACACATATTAATAATAAAAAACAACATTAAATAATACTTTGACATAGTTCTGGATTTGAGCTCTTGACACTATTTAGAAAGTATTTTACAGACATGAATTATCTCAATACACCACATAGGAGCACTTAGCTCATAATGTTAAAATATATTATTTGAAGGGACAGTGACACAGGACTGAAGAAAGGGACAATGTAGGCATCAGGCACCATCACAGTAATGAGAACTGTAACATCCCCATAATGTTTATATTCCATAATGTTGTATGGACAATCAGACCAAATTAAGTGTGTGAAGCAGACATTTTGTGAGACAGGTGGCCTTTTTTTTTTTGTAGAGATAATACTGTTGGGGAAGGTGCTTACATTTAAAATTATCAGGTAGTAGTGTAGGTTAGGTAGCAGGAGCAGACATACAGGACATACAAGACAGATAGGGATGGTGATGGATGCAAAAGGTTGGGGATACCATGCTTGTGGAAATGTAAAGGACATTGGAATTGCATCTGCTTCACCTTGAGAGCAGTGAGAATCTAGTCCTCACCCTCAAAGGTATAGCAGGAGTTGTGGAGGCAACAGTAACAGCAACCCAGTTATGTTGGGTGTCTGTTCTGTCTGTGCTGGTGCTACCTGTGGAGGTATGGTGGGCTGAACCCCACTGCTCAGTCTAGCTCCCTGTGTTGATGGCCATTTGTGTTGCAGCAGCAAATGTGTCAAAAAATAAATACAGCGATAGGGTTGGGAGAGACAAATTATAGACAATAACATCAATACCATGTCACATTATTATTACAATACCTAAAAAAATATGGCTCATAACCACATTGACCATAGCCACATCCAGATATGATGTGAAGACATTAATGTGTCATAAACACATCGGTCTCAGTGCAATTAGAAATAATACGAAAACAGCTATTTATGTATGCCATTTCTAATATATGCATTCCAAATTTATAAATTCACTTACAAAAAAATTGATTGGTAAATGTAATTTACTATTGGAACAATTAATGTTATGCTTGATACAAAGGCTGGCTATGCCTTCTCAAGCCTCAATGGATTGATGCCCTAAAAGTTTGATTTGGTTTGAATTCATACCTGATACATAATTACCTTGTTCCTCTCTGAGATGAACTAGACTCTCCTGATGTGCCTCTCTATTCACAGAAATAATTTCAGCAGCTGTAGAGAACAGAAAAGAGAAAAAGACAAGAAAAAGCATATTAAATTTGGCTGGCAAATCCATGCTATATAATTGACTAGCGATGGTTCCCTATACACAACTCAGGGGTGTTTGCAGTCCTAAGTTTATCCTCTAATTAACTGAGGAGCTCCTGCCTGTGCTTCTTCATGACATTATTCCCAGTGCATGGAATGCCAGTTGTAATGGAGACAATCTTGGAGAAGCCATTCCAAGCTTCAGCATTGTACTGAGAAGTGGTATAGTCATTGTGCAGAAGCCTGCAGCTGTAGCACTTGAGGAGTGATGCTAAAATCATTGACTCATCTCTGCACCACCTATAGGCTGTAAAGGGAGAACCATCCTTACCTCTGTCTGCCATGTCTACTGAACTACACATATGACTATGTGCCTGCGTTTGTGCCCAAACAGACCTTGCATGTACCAGCATGTGTGTAATGATGCACAGCCTTGACAGCTGCATTTGCACATTTAAAGCATAAAATTGCTTGGCAGAGACTTTGTGAACGATTCCTTCAAAATGTATTGAAGGTGTGAAATATGGCAGTCAGACTTGGCTATGTGTGATACTCAACATATTTACTCATGTTCCACTATTAAATAATAAGATGCTTTATGATGTTTGTTATAATCATTGCTGTTTACAGGTAAAATGTTATGAATTGGGGCATAAGGGATTGTTGTGACATGCACAATACAAAGATTGACTAATATCATCTGGGAATTGATATCATGAAAAAAGTGAAAAAATTATAAATGTGGCTCATTAGCTGACAATGTGATTAGAGAAGTACTTTTTATATTGTAAGTTAAGGTATACAAATTTCAGACTTAATGAAGGTGCACTTAAGTGGTGTGTATATGTGTGTGACTTTACAAATAATATTGGGAGGTCTGCATAAAAAGCAGTCTTTGTGGTTGTAAATACATTTCATATACATGGAGTTGAATGATCTGAATTATACATGTCAGTGCAAGTTCCATACATAATAATGTTCTGCATACATTATGATATTCAGTGAGTCATATAATTTTAAACATATAATGTTCACTTTATACCAGTGCAAGTGCATTTTACATTAAGTATCATCACTGTTATGCTTAACATAACTTACACCAATAATATTTGAGTTATGTAGCAATCATTAATGATAGCTGTGTTGCAAAATTCATATTTGTAATTGTCATTTTTGATAATGTTACATTAGTAAAGAACATTGTATGACAATACTTATTCTGACTCACTCAGTAAAAGTATTGATAAACTGGATTCAAATGCTGCATCATTTGATTTTTCAACAAGCGCACTGCTATTATACATTGTGTCACAAAGATACGTATGTGTCAGATATATTTTCTTCAATCAGATCTATCCAGAGTGCTGAGTGCAGCCCACTGGTTCCAGTTGTATTTGTGCTACTGATGTATTCCAAATTTAAATTTGAGTTTTTGCCTTGGGAAGTGAACCATCATTCACTGCTAGTGACTACTGACAGTCCCTGGTGCAAAACCCCAAGTGCCATGCAAAGAATGAAGCAAAACATAATAGTAATAAAGGACTGTAAATCTATCTTTGTGATGTTTTCTCAACTATGTTGTGTTGTAACACACTGATATGCACATTAAACATTACTACTTTCAAACAAACAGCACCATCTCTAGATATGAACCTTGAAATCATGGCATTAAAATGACAAATTTATGATTATGTTTATTATTTGCCAAATGCACAGACACGTTATAAAGAAGGGAAAGTAGATTGCATATACTCAAGTAGTTAGATTGTATCACTTTACATTAACAGTCCAAGATAAAGCACTTTGTCACAGTTGTCCTTTGTAATTTATCAGTAGATTCATAGATGAATGGGATATCTGCAACAGTTAAGCTCTTAATTCCTTACACAAACGTATGAAATATTTGCAATTTTATTTTCTTTCTTTACTTTTGTCAGCAACACTGTCTTTTCAAGTTTTTCTAACATGAATGCATTGTCACTTCAATTTATTTTGAGAATATATTTTTGTATATTTAACTAATATGTGAGTCATTTGAATTACAGACAGCATTTTACTCAGAGACACAATTAGTTCATAAATATTTAGTAATTCATATTTTTATATAGGTTATCTCCTAAGTCATTCAGTGTAATCCCCATAAATTTTGTTAATCCTATTTTCCCTTACATACTCTGAATAAGTATACATCAAAGTGGCAGAAGTATGAAACAATTAATTATTCCTGCAATAATACTAATCATTCATACTTCAAGCCCTTAGCAAACATCACTTCATAATACTTCTCCATGTACTGCTAGGGGATGTGCATGACATTATATAGGTCCTCACACCATATTTACCTAGCAAGCATTTTATGTCAATTGAGTGGTTTATGAATTATAATGAGTTTACACCTAATTTGCTTATTCACAGTGCTCACAGGGATTAGTGGACATAATATAAGCTCATCATGGTGTTAAAACCCTTGTATCATTGTAGAGGAGGCTGCTTGGATACACAGACTTTGATAGGGATGTTTTAACTGCTCTAATTACAATTGTTTGGGTACTTTCATACAAATTCTGTAAATTATGTGATTTTTATTTACAAAGAAATTTTTTTACGAATTACTTTTGGTTTACATTTCACATAGCATTGTGTGACATCTGCAGTCTATTTATTGGTATTGTTATAGCATGTACAGCAGTTTATTTTAAGCAAACTAAGGTAATGTCATCTGCATTTATAGCAAAATGTCTTTGAGAATATGAATATTATCTATTATGGATTTACACATCTTTACCAGAGGTTTGTCATTGCTTTATTTTTATTTATTTATTTTTATTTGAGGGGTTATACTTATGTGTTAAATGTGTAGTCATAGGCAGCATAAGTTAATTTGTATTAAATTAATGATGACTGTATACATTCATATTTACTTTGCTTGTGTTCTATTTTACCTCATGCAGGGATAAGGCTTGCATGAAATCTGTCTCACATAAAGTGGCATTCCCTGATGCTGCAGATGAGGTGATAGTGCAGGCACTCTGTCAAAATTGCTCATACATATTAGAGAAAGTAAAAACTGAAAACTCCTTCCATGATCATATCTAGCAGAAGGTTCAGGCCAAATCAGATATTGGGTCAATGACATGATCACCAAGGCCAAAGAAAGAAACACTGCTATAGCTTGGAACAGCAGGCTACTGGAGTTGGTCCTGCTACTATACCACCACTGACCGAGATGGAAGAGTTTGTGTCCACTGTATGGGATCCAGACAGCTCAACACATCTTTTCAGTCCAGTTGATATAGGTGCCGAAGTGCGGGATGACCAAAGGGTATTTACTGCTGAAGCTCCAGATATGCCATTTAATATTCTTTTATATACGTAGAGTGAGAGAGAGGGGTGGGGGTATGCTGAGATAGACAGAGTTAAGTGCAGTGAAAAGGAAAGTGGAGAGTGGATGGATACAGATATAAGAATATCTTAATCTGCAGATGTAGTTGATATTGATGTGTATTGTGTAATTTGAATTATGATGTATATCATCCTCCTTTCATCTTCATTTTGCCTGTCTTGCACATCTAGTACTGATTTTCTATGACCACATGCAAATGGCATGGATATAACTTTTTTTATTACTATTACTGTATATAAAATGTATATAACTCCACCTTAATTCCTTTCTTAATTGCACTTGCATGCATTATTGCTTATCTGCAGGTTTATGTATTTTAACGTTGATCAGCTTTTCATCTGTTTCACTATTTATTGTGTTTTATAACTTGTTATTGCAGGCGGGCCTGCCACCAACTCTGTGGAACTGCTACCACCTGATGTCAGAATATTAGTAGCCTCTGATGATGGTGGCAGTGATAAACAGGCAAAGTCAGGGGATGAAAAAGATCAGTCTGACAGTGAAGTTGTGGCTTCCAAATCCCCTGCCCAGAGACTGGACACAGTCAGTATGCCTATGCATACCCATGACACAAAACAATCAGAGATAGTACAGGTTTAGCATGACTTGGTTGATCAGGCTAACGTGGTAACTCCAGTTGCAGTGTTGGCTGAGTCTAACCATAGCCATTGTGAGGGTAAAGAACCACTGAAAGGTGTTGGTAGAATTCCTAGGAGGAAGCCTGCTGGCCAACTTCAAAGTGCTATAAGCTACTGTGAGGGAAATTTTAGTTAGCTTTTCTTATATTGCTATCTTGTAATGTGTACTATATTACTTCTTCTAATTTGTATATTGTGGTATATTTTCACTACACTGTATTTTAATTGCATTCTGATTTCTATAGTATATTTAAACTAGGAATGAGACGTAAGCTGTGTCACCTGTGAGTCACACATAAATTGAAACAGGACACTTAAGGTTACTTACTTGTGAACTGAAGGAAGAGCTTGGAACTAAACATTGTATTTAATGGGTAAAACGACACATTTTAAGGCTTTACTGCAAAAAAGCTCATTCAGACTCTGCCATACACTGCTGTGATGGAAAGGTTAATTTGTTTTCATAGTGCTTTCTAGTAATTTGCATTGCTTTATTACCTTTGTCTATTTTTGCATATAATACTTTTTTAATCACACTGTGTTTTAATTGTTTACTGTTTTCTATTGAATATTTAAATTAGGAGAGACCAGGATTGTGTATCCTGTAAGTCACACAGAAATAAGAACAAATTGCTTAAGTTAAATTGCCTTTGAAGTGAGGAAAGAGTTAGGAACCAAATTTTAGATTTAAGGAGTCAAATAAAACATTTCGTAGCTTTAATGGAAAAAAAGTCACACTCAGACATAGACTGTTGTGAGGGAAATACTAGTTTGTGTTTCTTATATTGCTTCCTTGTAATTTGTATTGTTTAATTGCCTTCTTCTCTTTTGTAAATTGAAGTGTGTTTTGATTACACCGTGTTTTAATTGCATTCTGTCTTCTACTGCATATTTAAACATGGAAAGACTCCAGAGCTGTGATTCCTATGAGTCACCTGGAAATTAGAATAGGTCACTTCAGGATAATAACCTATGGACCATGTGAGGAAGAAAGGCTGTGATCTAAACCTTGTATTTAAGTGGTAAAATAATACATTTCAAAGCTTTCCTGGAAAAGCTCACTCAGATTCTGTCATAGACTGCTATGAGGAAAATGTTTGTTTTTCTTATATTGCTTTCTTGTTATTTTATTGCTTTATTGCCTCCTTCTATCTTACATCTTGTGGAATGTTTCTATACCCTGTCTTTTAACTGTATTCTGTTTTCTATTGCCTATTTAAACTGTGAAGGAGAACGAAAATGTGTCTCTTGTAAGTCATAAAGAAATTGGAACAGGTCATCCACTGATAGAGGGGCTAGGAACTAAACCTAAAACCAGCTCTTCATTGAGACACTGAATGACCTGTGCCATCCGTTGCTTCCAACTAACTGTAAGTGCCTGTTTTTGCTGTTATATTGCATTTTGAATTTGTATTTGCATTCTACTGTCTGTTTGAATTGTTTGAACTGTTTTTGCCACATTTTACTGTATAAAGTACTAGTTCAGCCAGCTGCAGCATAACCTTGTTCCAGGTTTCCTATTTCTGGGTCTATTTTGTAACATCTGAGCATGAAATTCAAGCCGTCCTTGTAGGTGGAGGCCCTTCTGCACCCTTGTGGGAGGAGAGTGCTGTCTGGGTCCCATATAATTGAGAGTGATTGGACTAAAGCTCAGAGACAGCATCCTTATTGGCTAGTCTGAGTTAAAAGGGTTATTTCTTGTTTTATTTAAGCCCTGAGTCTGAGCTTGATTGTGTGTAGTGCACCATCGTGCACTGCTGCATAGCAGTAGTTACCATTGGTGGTTATAGACACAAATGTTTTGTTTGTTAAATTTTCCCTTAGCACTTTGGTTGTGGTCCTCCAGAGTTTTTTCACAGCCCTGCTCTACTGTCAGGTAGAACACTATGCCTACCCTCAGAGGTACCTACACACCTTTCTCCCACTAGCCATTCCTAAGTGTGAACTCTCTTCCTGACTATATAAATTTACCTAACACTATGGGTGGACAATTTCCCACAGTTTCTCCAGTCAGCTTAGTCAACATGGGTATCCTGAGACAGTGTAGCAACTGCCTCATGTTCACCAAAAACCCTCTACTCCTATTCCACACTTACTCAACATTTGAGAGATGCAACTATATTAAGAACCTTGAATCTATGCTATCTCACATGCCAGTCAGTATATATGACAATGAACGAGTTGTCAGCATGCATACTTCACCTCTTACTCCACCCAAACCCACATCACTCATACCCACATATGCAGAAGTCCTCTCCAGAAACATACATAAACACCAGAGACCTCACAAACACAAATACAAGCACACTATACATAATACGTCTTCTGCAGCACACAATACACATAATATCTCACACACCAGTGTCTCACCTGTTAAGCCCCTAAGGCAAAACACAAAACCAAACATACCAGTCATAGATAATTCTATCATGAGACCCGCAGATGTCCCACTCACCAGGCTGGATAAGGAGAAGGTCTCATTCAGATGTCTGTCAGGTGCCAGGGTCTGCCATATCACACATGCACTCAAGTCTCTCAACAACAGGTACTGTTATGACTCTGTCATAGTCCATGTTGGTGTGAACGACTTGAAATGTACCTCTCTGGATTATATGAAGAGAGGCATGACTGAGCTCTTGGACTATGTATCTCAGCCAGGTATGTTCCTAGCCTTAAGCAGCATTTTACCTTTACCTACAATAATGTCTCAGTACAAACAGAAAATGATTGACCTCAATAATTTGTTTAGTTTCTGGTGTCATTCTAAGGGAATATAGTGTCTGTCAGCCTGGAATGACATGATCAACAGACATCAATGCTTTGCCAGAGCTGGTCTTCATCTGTCACCCGTGGGATTTCGACTACTTGGCAAGGGTCGTGCCACCCCCATAGTCCTTTTTTTAGGCAGTGTCTCAAGGACAAAATTCTTATAAGTAAAAGTCAGACCACTTCCAGTAATGTTAACTATATGCTTATTGCCCTGAATAATTTTCAGTTTTTGTTAACAATGGCCTTAATACAGGCCATATCAATACTCATTGGCAAAGCAAATAAATTATGAAAAAAATATCATATAGCTAATTAATATTTATAGTTTTTTTTTTACATTTGTGTTACTGTCTGGACTGGCTCTTGACAATGCAGTGAATCTGTAGTAGTTTAAATGCATTATGTTAGCTTAGTTTTGGTTGGTCTGAAGAAGTTCTTGTCGAGATTATTAAAGAATGGAAGCTCTTACCAATAACTGATTATTTTGTCCTTGATTTTTTAAGGTGGCTGTCTGTACACTGTCTTAGCAGTGTTTTTTTTTTATTTTTCTTTTATTTTTTTAACTAGGAAAGAGTCCAGAGCTGTGTCTCTTGTGAGTCACACAGTAATTAAATTGTATCTACCCCACTGTCAGTGGCACTGTTGTGTTTTTAATCTCAGCTGTCCCTCTAGTTGCCTTCCCCTTATGTTAATTTGATTACATATTTCCTTCCCTCTCCTCCTCTATTCGCTATTCATAGTAGACAAAAAATTATCATTTTGTGAAGTCTCTCCCTTCTGCTTCTTTAAATTTAGAGGCCCTCCCATTCTATTCCATCGAGCCAGAATACTAAGTGTCTAGCCCTATCTGATCAGTCTTGCACTTTTAAAATAAGTGGCTCTCCCCTTAGATTCCTAAAGCCCGAGTTATCCTTGCTTTCATATCTGACTGTTTAGTACATAATGTAATTGTTATGATATTAACCCATTTTTTCCATCTTATCTCCAACATCTTCTCCATGATCAGAAATCACTGGAGCATCCATATTCTGCCTCTCATTAGTCATCTTCAGATTAATGCTTCTGTTTTGCTTCTAGTGACAGAAGGAGCTTAAGAACACTATTTCCCAGAGAGTCACCAGAAAGCCTGATAATAGCTGCATATGTTCCAGCTTGGAATTGGTACTTCTCTTTTGCTCCTTGTGAGAGAAGGAGCAGGGGGCATTGATAACTGACTGTTTCTGATTGGGCAGTGAGTGTCTCTGTAGGACCCTGCTGATTAGTCTGGTAGCTATTCAAGGCATCTTCCATATAAAGGCTATGTCTGTTGATCACCAAAGAGTCCATGGCCTGCTTCTTATCCTAACATTGTTGCTACTGTTGCGCCTATGGTGAGAGAAGAAGAAAAGTGGCACACTCTCCCAGCAGCATGAAGCTGTAATTAGACCAGCAACCATAATAGCCCAGCAACAGCCAATCACGTGAATTCCAACTATTCATCATTCCTGATAAAGCTACTTTTTCGGCAAGTACTGATTGATTAGGTACTGTCTAACCTAACTTCTATCTCCCTAAATACTTTATCTGTAAACCATTAGTGTCTACTTTAGTAGTTTCATCTCAAGTGTTTGTCAGTGCGCTGTATAGACACAGGCACTTTGAACTGACACTTTTCCAGTGAAAACACCCTTAAAATTTTACCAGTACTTAGCTGTACGTAGGGCAACTAGTTTGCAGCAACAAGCATGCCCCAAGAGTTATAACGAGATACTACTGACTTTAATTTATATTCACACTGCAACTAATCAATAAATAAAGGGCCTGTTATCATTAATATGAACTTTTCCTCTATCTCCATTACCAGCTTGGTGGATATAGGCACCCTGAGGCAATGTAGAAATCAACTCTTGCTTACTGACAATAAGTTAATTTACAAACTGTTAAGTTATGTGAGAGATCTATTTTCACATTGTCACTGGAGGCAAGCATTCACATAAAGGCACTTCTAATGTCAATCAGGTTGTCAGCAGTACACATGCTGCAACCATCACACACAATATAAAGCAGACACACGGACCCACATATGCTGAGTCAATTAAATGTAAACTTTTTTAACCCAAAAGAGCTCTTAAATTAAGTACAAATAACAAATGCCCTCAGTAACTCTGAATGTTCTCATTCAAAACAACACCCACATCAACATATACAGCCACATGTTATGGAGTCCCTACTTCTAATCCCCTAAGACAAGCCACCATGCAGTCCAACATTCTGGCTCATTGGAAACTTCATAAGATACACTGATGTTACTCTAACCAGGATAAATAAGGAGAAAGGGATGGTCAGTTGATCATCAGGGACCAGGCTCTGACACGTTATGCACTCAGGTCACTAGGGCACAAGTAACAGACTGACTCAGTAATAGCCCATGAGGGTGTAAGTGACCTGAGACATGCCTCCATTGACTATATGAAGAGACATATAATGCAATCCTGGAATATGTGAAATATGTGTCCTAGACTTGTATGAGCCTAGCATTGAGCAGCATTCTACCTTCTCCAAGGATACCATAATATGAGGAGGAGATGACTGACTTTAATAATTCACTTAGTTTCTGGTGCCATTATAAGGGGGTGAAATGTTTGTCAGCATGGAAGGTGAATGTTAACAGATCAAATGCTTTGCCAGGAGATGGTCTGCACCTCTCTCCTCAGTAGGCTTTTGAATATTAGCTTAAACATTGTTCCCTCCCATAGTGTCTTTTTAGGAAATGTGAATCTGAACATTCTTCCAACATAGCAAATAAAAAACAAGAAAATCTAAAGGTGTTATGGCTCGTGGCTAACACTCTAAAAAGAAATTCCATTCCCTACAAGCTTTCCTCACCCAAGAGAATGCTAGTATCTTTGGAGTCACTGAGACACAGCTTACAGCTGCGGACAGCACCCCAGCAGTGCAAGGCTACAATGCCTTCCCCACATTAAGGCCAGCTACTACATAGGCAGGGATATGAAGAGCTGTCTCAATTTACATCAAAAATAAATACACCTCAAGGCTGGTCAAACAGGATGTTCAAAATAAGCAAAATGCCACACCACTTCCTTGCAAGCTATAGGTCCCCATCTATGACCCAGGAAAACTATAACATTTATTTAAGCTTAAGGGAAACACTCATCATCCAACCCAATACCATAACCATGGTTGACTTTAATTCCTCTACTATTAACTGTGAATCATTTATGACACCAAACATGCAGGCACATACATTCCTGGATTTTGTAAGCACAAAGTTCCTGGACCTGATTCTCAATGTGCCAACCAGGGGTACAAACATATTGTATATGCACCTCACTAATATGGGCAAGTACTGCATGCCTTTTAGTGTAATGTCTTCTCAGGTATGGTCAGACTACAAATCAGTCTCCTTTGAAGTAAAAATAAAACCCTGAACCCCAACTAACCCTTGAATATTCAGGAACTACTCTCAGGTTAACTTCTTACTATTAAGTGATAACCTGGAAACATTTCAAGCCATCATAAACCATGTGAAACCTGTTGCAGATGGGGAACTGTTCACAGAAACCCTATACAAACATTTTAACAGCTCTACAGATGCAGCTGTACCCTCCAGATATAAGCACAGAATGAACTCAAAAATCAAGCCATCCTTGTGAAATCACAACATCAGTAGGCTGTACAATAGAGGGAAGAAAATCATGGCACAAATTAGGAGGTGTTCCACCAGCAGGATGAAAGCACTCTCATCAAACTAAAAAAAGAAAAAAATTCAAAGGGCAAATAAAGTCTATCAAAGCCAATTTTGAGGTAAATTTGGCCTTCTAGGCCAAGAAAAAATGCAAGGCATTCTTTAGCTATGTCTACAACCTCAAAAGCAATATACAATTGGGTGCAGAGCTTGTTGTTAATGAAGCCACCTACGGTGAGTTAGACAGTGTAGTACTGATAATCTAGAATCCTCAAGAAATGGAAACATTCCTACAATTGAGATAGGCCAAGCTTGGGGCAAAAATGATCCACAAAGATGAGCGTGGACTATTGAGGATAAGAAAGAAATTATGTATTGTTACTATTATGCAAGAAGACCAGAATTTCTAAACAGAGGATATTCAAAAAGATTAAGAGAGAAGTTAGAGGAAAGAAAAAATAATTGCACAAGAAAAACTTTTAAAAGCTTCAAATGCAAAGTTGTGTTCATTAATGCAACAAATTCATGAAAAACATTTCCCAGTATTTAATAAAATCCAAGTAGGCACAGTGTAGAGCCTACACAGAATATATCCATGTACACGGCCATGGTTCCCCCTGGCAGCTTGCCATGTATATTAATAATGGTGAGCTGCCGAGGGAGAGTTGAGGAACATGGATATTGAATCAGTGTAGAGAGAGGTGTAGATGCTACCCTTGGCTGCAGATGAGTGTGAAGCTCAATATAATGCTCCCCACCACGGTTGTAATGTTTTGAAGTGTGTCAACTGTATAATATGTCATTTTTATGATGTGCTATTTTTTTAATTATCTTTTTTTATTACTGCCTGTTTGCGGGGCATGGCGTAGAGTGAATCAATGCCAAGCTGTGCTCACATATAGACAGGTGACACCTGGCAGACATCTAAAAATAGAAACCAGATGTAATTAGTTATTATAATTAATTTTTTTTGTTTTGTTTTATGTTAAATTTACATTTACGGTGTGTGGCGCAGAGCGCAGCAGAGCCGAATGGAGCTCATACTTATATAGCCGACATTTGACAGACATCTAAAAACAGAAACTGGATGTAATTAATTATTTATTTACAGGTGTGTTTAAGCATGTTTGCATGGCACAATGCGGTGCTCAGCAATGCTAACAGGTAGCCTAGTAGTGTATGTGAGGTATACTTGTTTTTATAACATACAACTAGCTACATAGGTGGAGTTATGGTATTATGGGTAATAGCCCCTGGGTTTGAATCTATAACAGCAGAATATGACTGTAAATGAGTGAAATATTTTTTTTGAATTTTATGAAACTAATGTGAATTTTGGCACTGCTGCACTCTGCTAAGCACTGATCATTCATGCTAAGCAATGCATAAACATGCTAATGGCTACTTATGTTTGCACAGAGCTACACCTCACTAAAACCATGGTTCTGAAAGTTTTCATGATGCTTGGCTTTGCTTAGGTTGTTTGTGTGCTGCTAAGTGGTGCAACACTTTTTTGAATGTTGCTGAATGACTTGTAAGGGTGGGAAAACAGCTTATATTACACCCAATAGGCGGTAATTCTGCAACAGTAATTGGAGTTCAATCAACTGTTGGTATGGGTGGCGGTGTTGGTGAAGGAGTGCTCTTTCACCCGCAGATGTGGGACATTCAGGAGTCCAGGGTCATGGTCGGGCTCCTTGTTAAAAAACATGAACCCCAGATGATGCAGGGCAGATTCCAGGGATCAGAGTGTAAGGTAGAGGCCTGGGACCAATTGGACAGGGAACTCACCAGTTTATTGGTATCCCCTGCACAAGTTAAGCAGTGTCATCACCATTATGATGACCTGAAAAGGAGACAGAGGGGAACCTTGGACACCTGGGTGCAGGAGGCTCATGACGGGAATGCCCAACAAGTATGTAAGGATGTCTTCCTCTGTCTAACCAAAATGCAGGCTGAATGTCTGCAAAACAGGTATGCATAACAGTGTGCTTCTTTCCCAACTGCTACAGTTGAGAGGGCTCACAATGTTGAGTCCCATGCCTGGTGCCTGGCCAGGTTGCACTGTGAGTGCGGTAAGTACAGATTTAGTATGCCAAATGTAGTGCAATAAGCAAGAAAGAGTAAAACATTTACTGCAATAAAGTCTACACAAGAAAAAGTGTAGTGCAATAAGTGGGCATGTAGAACTGTAGTGCAATAATAAATGGGCAATTAGAACTGTAGAGCTGTAGTGCAATAAATGAACAAAAAGAACTGTATTTTAGTAAAGCATTAGCAATACCAATAACACTAAGCAAAATGTTGTTCAGCAGGATTGTGTTGTCAAAACCATTGCAGTAGAGCTGTATGCATTGATTATCTATGCTAAGGTTGCTGCAGTCAAGTGTAACACTGTAATAGCTGTAGCCAACAAATCTAATGGCCTGCAAACCATTTTGCTTAACTCATAGTACTGTTCAAGGCTATCTCAAGGCCAATATCGGTCACATAATGCTCTCTCTTCTTCGGACATCAGGCAATAACAGTATATGGGTGAGGCAGCCCAGTCCATGGGCAGATATTGCATGTGGAGTTCACAGATATTTCAAACCAATAACAATAAAATGTGTTCACTAGCACTGTTGATTCAAAAATACAGCTTTTTAAATATATGCAGTATGGTTGTGTTCCATGCATATGTGGTCTACTGTCACTGCTGTCTAGTCTAACACTGTAATAGTAGTAGAACGCCAGATGAATGTCCTGTAACTTGTACTGCTCAATTCATAGTATATTTCCAAGTGATCTCCAGGTAAGTATCAGTCACTTAATAGTCAGCAGTGACTCAGAAGCTCAGTCTGTTAAATGTTTTATATGCAGTACATTTTGCCACACACTGTCCTGGGTTCGAATCTAAGGGTATGTAGCACTAGTTTTCAGTATCAGTCATGTAATGCTCACAATTTCTCTCACACAAGAAACACAACAAATATATGGGTGAGGTAGCCCATATTATGAACAGATACTGTGTTTAGATTTCAAAGAATGTTAACATCAGTACCAAGAATGTTTTTATCAGCATGGCTGAGTCATAAATAAAGCTGTGTAATCCCAGTATGGCTGTATGCCTTGCATGTCTGTACTAAGTTGCTGCAGTCAATTATTACATTATTTGGAGATGCCTCCTGCAGTCACAGCTATTGTGTTCTACTCCCATGCCTGCCAGCTAAGACATAAAGGGTGTCTAGTTTACGTACTGTACAAATACATGCCTCTCAAGTGTCGCGATTTCTTATAATGTAATTAAAACTGCCTAATCCATCTGTCACATGATTAGCAGATAAATTAATACCTGGAATGTAATGTATTACCAAATCCATTTACAAAACACCTGGGTAGTTATAGAAGTCCACATTAAGTGAAACTGTTCTGTGTAGTGGTGTCCCTACATTTGTTATTGCTTTGTCCCATACTGACCCATGCTAACAGCTTCCGAGGTATGTATGCACTACTTCATTTATAGGAGAATTGTAGTCATTGTACTCAAACCTGACAATACACACCCATAGAGTATTTCTTATAACTGTTTTCAGGGTTATAATCTGCAATGTCAGTAATGGAATGTTTTTCTCTTTCTTCCCACCCCTTATCTTCATTTATGTATTACTGTTATTTATTATTATGATTTAATATTAACGTATTTTGTTTAACTAGAAAAATGTGGTTGATTGTTATGTTTAATTATGATTTAATAATAACATATTTGTTAAACTAACTATATATTGGAAAATGTGGTTGATTATTGTTATGCTTTATTATGATGAATATTAACATATTTGGCAAACTGTTTTGTTGACCCTATAGTTTACTTCATATTGGCATGCTGTTACCATGCTGACTGTTATGTTACTTAATATTGTGTTACACATAACAATCATTAATTTGTATGTAGATGAATAAATATGATGTTTGATTTTGTTAATACTAACAATAGTTTGGTTATTACCAACAGTAAGTTATTGCTTTACCTCATTTACCATAGCGCATCAAGCTAGGCCAGTTCTGGCTGATTCCCCAACCTTGCTTCAACCAGCCACTGCACCAGGTCCCAGCATGTCTGGGACCCAGACCGATGGTGTCCCATCTGCTTCCCCTGCGTTACCTGCAGCATCAGGTAGTATCGCCCCATGGGAGGGGGACAGGCCCCCCTCTAGGAATGGTGCTGGAGGGTGAGCTGTCAGCCAGGCAGAGCTGCCAGCCTTGGTGTGCAGGATATTCCACCATGGATATGACTGTTGCCTGCAACAGAGTAAGAGCATGCTGACCAACCTGTTGGGACAGCGTCATCCTGGTGCCCAGCTTCTAGCACAGCCACCCAAAGGGCAGTGATGGAGCAATGCTGACAGTCCCATGGGTAGGGAAGTGAGCCATGCTGCTGTTGTCTGGAGGCACATGGGACTCAGATTCCACAACACCCTCCCTATCCAAGGTTTTCACCCACCTCATGTGTCACATTCCACCCCACCTGCTGTCTTGTCTGTTTTCAAATGCATCCTCACTTACCCAACTTACCTCCCTAACAAGTATCAATGTCTCTTCCCCAACATTTCAATCTCACCTTAAAAAAAAACGGGCAACTGTCCAAAAAAAAATATCATCCCATACATAGCTCTTAATGTTGACACATGTCTCCTGGACACACGTAATTCAGAACAATTGGCTTGACAACACAGTTGTCCTCACCTCATTCTCTGAGGTTTGAGAATCCAAATTCTTCTACAAATTCTGTCAAAGTGCACAGTTGTTGCTGTAAAAGAAATGGATATCTATGTTTTTTTCCTATACCCATCCTGCACATCCCTCCCTGCTTTCACTATGTTTTTCCCCTCTCCTTGTCCCCATTTCACCACTTTCCTATCTCCCCTTTTTTCTTTTCTTTATATTATTTTTAGCATGGAGCTGCACAATGTGACATGTTGCGCAGCTTCGCTAAACTCAGCTGAATAGAGCTATAATGACTATATGTGTTTCTAACATTGTAAGACATGTACAAAATAAACACCTGTGCCATCCTTTGAACCCAAGCCCATCACACATGCAGCACACTACATTAACCCACCATGCCATGCAACTCTTACCCAAAACAGCTGGCTTAAACAAAACCTAGTAATTGCCAATTACAGTCATTAGGTGTGTTTCAGCAGAGCTGCGCACTGCTCTGCACTGTGCAAACTGGAATAAAAAGTAATGGAAAAAATGGGTGTGTAACTTGGACTCTCGTGCAATAGTACACCACTAGAGAGCTAAAGACATGATAATGGATGTAATGAGGCCTGTGTTAGCAGGTAAATGTGCCCTTTTATCAGCAGAATGTAGAAAGTCAGCATGCTAAGGCATTCATAGCAAAATACATATTCAGCTGGGACTCTGGTGCAGAAATACATCCATATAAAGCCATGCACTTACTGATGAATGTAGAAAATGTTTGCCACAGCCTGTATGTGTGCACATATATCTTGCAAATACACCTACTGTAGCAGAGACACAGTAGCTCAGTATGTTAATTGTCTTGCATACAGTAAATTTTGCCACACACACATTCCTGGGTTCAAATTCAGTTTTGTGTTGTTTTACAATTACATTATTGTGAAGACAGCAACTAATGAATGACTCATACACTCATTATTCACACAAAATATTGTAAATTAAATAACTGCTTTTCAGTGCTGGAAGTCACAGGCTGCAGGTAAGGACATTCTTCACATATCTGTATAGCACTACTATATGTCACCTAGTACACTGTTATTGACACAGCTGCCTAACATACGTACCTTAAACAAATGCGATAATTGAAGTGTAAAGGGTACCCTTACTGTGGCTCTGACTCTGCAACATAGCTGACACAGCTGCTACAGATATACCCACAGTTTGCTGTCCTCCAAAGTGTTCACACTCTCTGCCTATGTCTATTACCTGCAGCAGCTGCTGCAGCTTGTGGTACACACAGCTCTATGTAAAGGTTTCGGCTACAGACCTACTCACTGCAATGATGTAGTCTCCTCACCCCAGTAATGTCCATCTCAACAGCTAAGAAAGGAGCCCTAGTCTACTTGAAGGCCTTATATATTGCACAGTGGTTGCATGTCATTGGCTAATGATAGTGCAACTCAGCTGTTTTTGCTGCAGTTATCATATCAGCATTACAGACTGATTTAGAGGCAATTAGCTGCTAATAAGAAGCATGCTAAAATGCAAGCAGCTGGTTTTGGGCAAACATTCTGTATGAAACTTTACTCACACAGAGCACACTTTTGCAGAAATTTACTAGTAGTACATTTCAACAGAGCAGTACTGCACTCCACCAGGTATGTACAGTAACTGTTTTTTTTATGTCGATATTAGAACATCGAAGTTTCAGAACTTTGACTGTTCTAATATCGAACTCTGTTCAGCGAAAGCTGAAAACATCGAAGCAACAGAAAACCAAATTTTTTCCTAGGGAAAGAATTCGGTTGTCTGCTTCTGTTGCTTTGGTATTTTCAGCACTGTGGTGGAAAGTTACGGGTTGGGTTCAGGTAAGTGTGTGATTAAGTGTGGGTTAGAGTTGTTAGGGTTAGGGTGCAGGTTAGGTATGTGTGTGATTGTGTGAATATGAGGGTTGGGGCGGGTTAGGTGAGTTAGAGTTAGGGTGCGGTTTAGGTATGTGTGCGATTGTGTGGACGTGAGGGTTAGGGTGGGGTAGGTGAGTTAGGGTTAGCACGCAGGTGAGGTGAGTGTGCGATAGTGACAGTCTTTAGGGTTAGGGTTTGGGTTAAGGAAAGTGGATAGTTAGTGGTGTGTGTATAGTTTAGTGTAGTGTTAGGTGTAAGATTTTTAGGTGTATGTGTGTGGATTGTTGTTTGTTTGGTGTGCTTGTGTTGTGTGTATGTGTTTTGGAACAGTGAATTTTTTTCCTAGGAAAAAATTCACTGTTCTGTATGTTCGATGTTTTCAGCTTTCGCTGAATAGGGTTCGATATTAGAACATTCGAAGTTATGAAACTTCGATGTTCAAATATAGACACTTTTTTGTGTGTATAACAGAATGCAGGTGAGAGGATAGAGGTATGGGGAATAAGGGTTACAGCAGTAAGCCTGTCTTAGACCTGTGGTAATGACATGTTATTGATACCCTTCTGTTCTACACATATAGGGGACGTACAATATATCAGGGTTACATTGTCTTTGTCATTGTGGCACACATGTGTTGGACTGTCCCTATATAATGGTCCTAATAGCACACCACTATTTGTTTGGTACTGATTTTATGACATATTATTGGGTGGCTGGCCTTAGGGGACACACCACAGTGGACCAGAGTGTTGGGTGTATGATCATACAGCAGAATCTCTCATGGAACACAGGGAACTACCTCTTTAATGATACTATCTCTGTTGTATCCACACACGTAGTATGTTGTCACACTGTGGGGTATGACATGTGTGATCAAGCAGTGGATAGTGCGGCCATTTTGTTCTTGCTGTATCTGTACATAGTGGACATCCATGTATTTGATCCTGTTATTTGTTTCCTTTCTGGTGTGTTTCAGGACTAATGTATTGTAGACGGCATGCCCCCATCTCAGATGCAGAGAATGAGCTAATACTTCAAAGACTATGGCAGCATCATCACATCCACATATCTGGGGGTAGGCATAACAGGGAACAGTGGGCTGCATTGTGGGGAGACCTTGTCTGGGATGTGAATGAGACTGGCCACCAGGACAGGACATATGAGCAGGTTCGATACCATGCTGCAGACATGGTGAATGCTGTATGATTAAGGATAGCTGATGTACCAGGGATCATGCCATCACTGGTGGAGGGCCTGCAATGAAACAGCCACTCATGACCACTGAGGAATTCCTGGCAAACCTAGGCACACAACAGCACCCAGGCATGCATCACACCACACATCATGGACGTGGGTGCCACAGTGTTCACAGCAGAGTAGTTTGCAGGTAAGTTTACTGTGACCATCATTATAATATTGCAGCAGTCATCCTGTCAGGTTGTACATACCTTTACATGGGTGTCAGATCTATGTGCTGTGGGGGTGCAGTTTAAGCTCAGTTGTATACTCATACTCAGAATATCAGCATTACATAAAGTAACACAGTAGCTACTGTACATGTGAGTTGTATGCAGGTATTACCTTGTTGTGCTGCAACATGCGGCGGTACTGAAATTATTGAAATTATGTCACATTTTTACAAGTCCATGGTTCTGCTCCTGATAAGCTTGACACTGTTTTGTTATGGAATATATATATATATATATATATATATATATATATATATATATATATATATATATATATACTATTAAGGTTAAGGGCCAGGATAATTCCCTACGCACTCTACGTTTCCTAGAGTGGGTAATCACAGGATTGTAGTTGACTGAGCAGAAACCCTTTTGCAGTTATAGTTCAGAGTGAATAAGCCTCCTGGTGTACGTGAGGAAATTAATTTGACATGCCTTGAAAAAAACTGAAAGGTCGATAGTACATATCTTAGGCATTGAAACGTGTATTTGTATATATATTTATTAAGATATATGTACTGGGTTTTATGTGTTGTTTTATCAAATACAGTGTCATATTGCATATCTAAAAGGTACATTCTACTGGTCAAGTGTCACATGATGTACCTGACGTGCTTGTTATAAAGGTCTTGAGTCAAATGTGTATTTTGTTGTGAGAAAGTCTGTTGTGGATAAAAGTGGAGATGAGATGATGTGAGACTGGTAATGTAGTTGTGGATCCTCATTATTATGACTCTGTGGAATGTCCATACACAATAGTGCAGGTAGTAATGTACTGCTTTTGTCTTGGTTTCCACAGGTGACCAGGGTTTGGGGTGTCTGATCAACACAACCTGATGTCAGTGTCTCTTCAGACTCTGATGATGATGGTGGCCACAGTGATGCATAAGTGGGGTTGTTGGGTGCTGAATCTGTCCCAGAGGTTGACATCCCTCTTCTGCCCCCATTGTCACTGCACACAGTCACTATGCCCAAACATACCCAGTCACCACAGGCCTCAAATATTGGACAGTCAAAGGGTGGAGATATTGAACAGGCCAGTGTGGCAACTATGGCTTTAGTCAGTGCAGACACTGGCTATAGCAAGAGAGCTGGCAAGGTCCCACACATGCAGATTGACAGGCGTGCTCATAAGAGGACTGCTGTCTGTCCACCACCTGTTGCAGGTGTCACATCATGGGTCACTTGGTGCATTTTATGGTTCATCGTGGAGGCACAGACACATTCTGAATGGAACACTAGACATATGCTTAGGGTTATGGATGCAGCACAGTTTGACATCTGTGACTGCCTCCACCAAATTGGGGACACAATGGATCAGCTCACTGATGCAGTGGATAGATGGTGAGCTAAGACAGTGTCTGTCTTGGACCACGCATTATTTGTTCTGTAATGTGTGGTGGGAGTTAGGCAACATACCTGTGGATGTAGGTCAGCAACACCATCTGCTGATAGTCCATACCACTGTGCACAGTTATGCCCCCGTAGTGGCAGTACATCCAGTGCTACAGAGGGGAGTGTGATGCCCACACCACAAAATGGCAGGACATGGATACGTGGTTCTGGGTAGTCCTGTAGGGGACATGGTCCCAGCAGACAGCAGTCATCACCAGGTACTAGCACCACATCTGCCCTTAGGCATGGTGGTGCCAGTGCAACTCCTGGCAGAGCCAGTTCCCATTTTCAGGGCCAGAGACAGTGAACTGTCAACTCTACTGTGTATGGTCCAAAGCTGTCCAATATCCACATGTGTAGGGCTAACACTCAGCTTGACTGTGTACATGCACACACACACCACTGTCAAATGCATGTCACCTACAGAAACACACAGCACCTGTTCATAGTACATCTAACCCGCTCCCCTTCCTGACTCGCACACATGCTGTCAACCATTTAGGCCAGCTCAGTCCTCCAGCATCCTCACACATTACCTTGTGCAAGTGGTGATACCTGTGCCACATCCCAGTCATCCTTCCAATTGATGCAGGAGAATGAAGCTATGTGTCTGATGCACAGGGTGACTATATTACTTGACATGTACATGTGTAATGCACTATTGTTTTGTCATGCCACTTGTACTAGTCACCAACATACACTGTATGCTGGCAAGTGTCATGAGTATGCAACATACTTTTGTGGATTTTATGTTGTATGATGAACTGGTGGTATTGTTACACAATGACAGGTATGTCATGCACCTGTGTATGTTTCTGTTCCAGGAGTCTGGGGATAACCTATGGACACACAGAGGCAGTGAAACAGCACAGCATTGCATGGCAGCACAGCAGAAATATGACTTCAGCAAAGTTCAGCAGTATGCGTGCATAGATCCATAGGTTTACATCTGTATGACAGTCTACCAAGGACAATGGTGGTGGTCAGTGTACTCATGGATTCAAAATTTGTGATAAGGTCTGCTACAGGGCAAAGTATGACCTTGCTGGAGTGCATATGCTGCCTATCTGTAAGGAGCATAGTAGATGGATGACTCACTGTAAGGACATTAAGCTATTATGTGACATTATTGCTACATGCTTGAGGGAGACAATTTGTCTAGCAGAGAGAAACACAGGTAGATAGGCATGAGAGCATCATAGTCATTTTGCAGGGGTATGAGCACACACACACATACACACACACACACACACACACACACAGAACAATTAGCCTGGAGTGAGATTAGAACCCCTACCTGTCTAGTATTACACACTATAGATCACAGTACTTATCGCATGCTCCATGGCTTATCTCTGATGCTACACTGTCAGCTGGTAGTCTAAGGTGGCTGACATCATCAGGCCTTGTAGAAAAGGGCAGTGTGGAAGACACCAGCAACTCACTGGGCCAAAAAGTGCATAACCATTACAGGTGGATAGCCCATGAGAGCATGACAGTTGTTTTGTAGCAGTATAAACACAGATACACGCACATGTGTACCAAGTATCCTTGAGTGAGATTAGAACTCCTACCTGTCTAGTATTACACACTACAGATCACAGTATTTACTGCATGCACCATGGCTTACATCTTATATGACAGCTGGTAATCTTGACATCATCAGGCCTTGTAGAAGAGGGCAGTGTGGATGCTAGCAGCAAGTCATGGGCCCAAAGAGTCCATAACAATTGCTACTGGATAGCCCATAAGAGCATGTCCATTGTTTTGCAGGGATACACACACACACACCCTCACACACACACACACACACACACACACACACACACACACACACACACACACACACACACACACACACACACACACACACACACACACACACACACGCACACACACACACACACACACACACACACACACACACACACACACATACACGCACACACGCACACGCATACACACACACACACACACACACACACACACACACACACACACACACACACACAAAGTGAGCTGCACTGAGATTAGAATCCCTACCTTTCAAGGCTTATGTACTATAGATCACAGTGCTTATCGCATGTGCCACAGGTTAAGTCTGTCACATATGTCATAGTAGGCACAGTACTTGTGCATTGCACAAACTAGACTTGTGTTGAACAGCATCTGTGGCCTGCAGAGTGATATTGGTTTGTACTATCTGCATCTAGTATCCTAGTCAGGGGTGGCTGGTGCTATAGGACTGCAGGACTGCAGCCCTCCCACCTGTAGAATAAAACAAAATTGAAAAATAAAATTAAAAAAAAAATTCACGGACTCCACGCATGCATGCACGGTTCCTGACTGCTGTGTTATGCAGACCAGAACTCCATGCATGCATGCGTGCTCATTCCAGAGCTCCAGACTGCTCTGTTAAGCAGTCTGGATTGGGAAGGCAGGAAACTCCACCCTTCCAGCCCAGAAGTCTGTGCGGTGACGACCACACAGACTGGAAGATCACAGGACTGCATCACCCGCAAGATGGAGGCTCCAGCCTACTTCTCATGGGACAGGGTGCTCTCCCAGGAGACCCATGCATGGGCCAGGATGCCAGAGGACATAGCTGGAGAGGATTCATGGAACGGTGGCCATTTTGAAACCAGGATGCCAGAGGACTTAGCTGGAGAGGATTGGCGGCCATTTTGAGACCAAGATGCCAGAGGACGTAGCTGGAGAGGATTGGTGGCCATTTTGTGGAGGACTTTAGCTACAAACAGGAGGATTTGTAGATCGGCCATTTTATGGAGGACAGGTAGGGTGTGTGTGTATGTGTGCGTGTGTGTGTGTGTGTGTGTGTGTGTGTGTGTGTGTGTGTGTGTATCTGTGTGTGTGTGTGTCTGTGTGTAAAATGCCCCAGTTCCTAAACAGTGGTGGGTAGAGAATAAGGCTTGAACCCTGTACCTTGAACCCAGGTGGCAGGAGCTTGAATTCCCTACCCACCACCATTTGTAAAAACATTGCAGATTTTTCCCTCATACTTGTTCTATTCCTCATAAAATCTGTGGTTTCTGTATTTTTGTTTTCTTGCAAAGCCAGTAGTGCATTGGTGCAGTGGTAGCATTGTTGCCTGACAGCTACAGGTCCTCTGGTTTGATTCTTGGCTGTGGTGCCTTACCTTCTCTGTGGAGTCTGTATGCCCTCCCTGTATTTGTTTCCTCTAGTGTCCTCCCATCTTACAAAGACATGTGTCTGTTTGGAGTGTTTCTCCCTGGGCCTCTGTTAAAAATTAACTTTTGTTCCAAGTCAGACTTTCCTGGTTAATAAATGTTAAAAATGACATGCATTGAATATCAGACTTCATATTCTTCAGAAAGTGCATGGTAACACAAAAGCTTTTATTCTAGCAATTTTCTAAGTGTATAAGATGGATATTTGAAATTTGTCCCTATTTTTGGGACTGTATTCCCCCATTATTGGCTTCATCCAGGTTTTTTGTGCTAACGTTGAGAGCTATGGTAAGAACTGAATTCACTGAATATGTTTGGGGGTTATATTCCCCCATTACTGGCTTTGTCCAGGTGTTTTTTGCTAAGAGATTGAGAGCTATGGTGAGAACTGAATTCACTGAAGGTTTGGGGGCTGTATTCACCCATTATTGACTTTGTTCAGGTGTTTTGTGCTATGAGGTTGACAGCTGTGCTATGGTGAGAACTGAATTCACTAAATGGTAGCCATTTATGTTTCTGTCTTCCTTTTTCACAAAATAGCTGATTTGGCTTAGTGGTATGTTGCTCTGACTGTTTTGCACAGGGTACTGGGTTTAAGGCTTGGCAGTGAAATATATGGTGGTAACACAGCATTTTATTCTAGCAACTTTCCAACATTATACAAGCAATATTTAAAATGTGCCCCTGTTTTTTGGGCTTTTGTCCCCCCCACAATACACTTTGGCTTTTTCCAGATTTCTTTGTGCTGCAAAGTTCAGAGATACAGCTGAGTGAGTAGATTTTACAAGGAGCTGAGAGCTGCAGGGGAGCAGAAGTTTAGTGCTGCTTATGGTGAGTCTGCTTGCCTTGTTAATAGCACAACAGGTAGTATACTTGTGTTGGATGCAGAAGGCTGTGGGTTCTACTCCTACAGTAGATAGATGCATTGCTGATACTGTACCGTGTTGCAAAGGGGGTGGATGCTGCACTCCTTTTTGGCGAAGATACCTAGTAACTATGAATCTGTTATCAGGTTGCCATCCATTCCCTATTGTAATATTGCTAGCTTATCATATTTTTAGTGTAAGATAGGCAATTTATTCCTCAAGGGTAACAGGCACTTTAATTGTAGATGAAACAATGAAATACAAGGTTGTTTGCTAGCAGCAACCTCTTCATTAGTTACAGATCTCTTTAATATGGAATTATTTAGATGACATTTACTTCTTCAGAGATTGTGCATATAGGTTCATAGGTTCATAGGTTCATACTAGGCTATCTACCCTAGGGCATTTATAAGCCTAGCCAGAGTGTGTTTGGCTTTCGCCACCCATTTTAAATTAATTTTGCTATGCCTTTTTTTGAGGTTAGTATACTGTGCCTCTGTCTAACAGTGACACAGAAGTGATAGCCGGGGTAAACCTACGATCTCCCATCCACTCATCAAGATTCCTCTTGAAGAGAGTCAATGTGAGACTCTGCCTAACCTGGACTGGGATTTTATTCCAGAGTGAAGGGAGCCTCTGGGTTATGAATCTGTCCCTCCAGCATGTCCTATTTATTTCAGTGCTGAGGTTCAAGTCTCTCGAGCGCATAGCTCGATGGGATTTGGATTTTCTGAGGTACAGCATGTCCATTAATTCCGGGTTGGACATGGCTTTATATGTCAGGCACAGATCGCCTCTGAGCAGGCAGTATGCCACTGAGTAGAGCTGGAGTTTCTTTAACTGGGCAGCATATGGCATCTGTTTGAGCCCTTTGATCCTCTTGGTGAGGTACTTTTGGGTCTTTCCAGTTGCTGCAGGTGTCTGGTAAGGTACATCCCAAAAGGGGCATTGTACTCAATTATAGGCCTGATGAGGGATGAGTAAAGAGGCACGATGACCTCCCCTGATCTAGATGTGAATCCCTTCATGATTAGGTGGGCTATATAAAATGTTTTTCTAACCACTTTGGCCACGTGGTTGTCAAATGAGAGATTGCTATCAACTTGGGTCCCCAGGTCCCTAATGACTTCTTCTGTACTTAATGGATTACCACCTATGTGGTAATTTGTGGGCACTTTGTTTTTGCCAATGGGATGACTATACACCTTTTGGCGTTTAGCTTGAGGCCATGGCTCTGGCACCAGTTGTCTGTTTCTATGAAGCCCTTTTGGAGGATGCTTGTGTCGGCTGGAGAGTTGATTATGGTGCCCAGTTTGCAGTCATCTGCGAACTTGGTCAGCCACAGTCCTTCCGTGTTGGCCTGTACCGCCGAGAAATATATACCAAACAAGAGAGGTCCCAGGACTGAGCCTTGTGGGACGCCACTTGTAACTGGTTTGGAGTCTGACATGGCTCCAGCAATTCTAACCATGTGGGTTCTGTCCTTGAGCCAGTTTGCAACCCATCTAGTGACATAGGGGTTTATATTTAAGCTGGTGAGCTTATCTATAATGCCCGAGTGGGGTATTGTATCGAAGGCTTTTGCGAGGTCCAGGTAGGCTGTGTGGACCACCTTCCCCTCGTCAATGGCCTTGGTGACTGTTTCAAAGAAATTGACCAGGTTTAAGAGGCAGAATCTACCCTTAACAAAGCCAAACTGGGTAGGATCCAGTGTCTGTAGGTCCCCAATATCTTTATTTATGAGGTCCATGATAATGGTTCATTGGAATGGCTGTATGGGGGGGAAGCTCCATTCGACCATGATTTTGTGGGGGGGGGGCAGCAAACTCAGACAGCCCAGGCTGAACTATGTACTGATACTGGTGGACTGTAGAAGTTTGAGTAGACTTTTATGATGGAAATATTCTGAATTGGACAGTTTTGTCATTACTGGTGAATGCATTTTGTTTCATTGTTTACTGAAAAAATTTCAAAACAATAAATTTAAAACACCCTCTAAAAATTGTACTGTATTGTACAAGGAATATAATTTAATACAATCAGGAAGGTGTATGAAAGAGCATGTGTATGCTTCGTGCGCAAGGGGCCTGTGATTTGAAAACAGCCCAAACCCAAAGTTAATCTGCTACTGGTAAAATGTATTTTCTTTGAATGTGGGTTTCAATGCTGTTTCAGTGAATGTGAGTTTTCAAGGCCAGAGAAGTTTTAACGCTAAGTCTGTTTTCATTGTGAGACTGCATTGCTTTGTTTAGCAGATATGATATCTATTAGTGTTTGCGCTATAAAATGCAAAATAAAACTTTCAAATGAAGTCCAAATCATCGCAGAAGTAAAGCAGTATGCACATTAGTGTTTATGGTTTTTGTTTTTCGGCTTTTCCCGGTTAGTGTTTATGGTAAATGGGGTGAAATAGCCAAGTAATGGTTCATTGGAATGGCTGTATGGGGGGAAGCTCCATTCGACCATGATTTTGTGAGGGGGGGCAGCAAACTCAGACAGCCCAGGCTGAACTATACCTCTCAACTGTCCATATTTTTGCAGAATGAAGAGATTTTTGCTTCTTATTTTTGGTTTGTTCCTCATAAAATTTGTGGTTTTCTGTCAAATCATTTAGGAATGAAGTCACTAAATAATGACAGACACTGAGTTTCAGACTTCATAACCTTCAGAAGAACGCATGCTAAAGCAAGACCTGTTATTCTATCAACTGTCTCAGTTTATACAAGAGCAATTTTTAGTGCTGTTTATATGTTCCCCCCTATGTATGGCCTTGTCCAGATTTCCTGCATTAACAGGTTGAGAGATACATGCAAATAAATTGCTTTATAGAATTAGGCATATCCAAACCTCTCAACTGTCCCTGATTTTGGTTCAAAATGTTGCTCTTCCCCTAATAATCCCTCTGCAAAATGGCAATTTTGGAAGAAAACATGGAGGGTTTACAATTAATAAATAACTGTAATAATCAGTTATAGATTGCTTTTATTTCAGAAATGCATGTAGATTCTTTTATTTTGTCAGCTGCTCAAGTTAGCAGTACTAATATTAAAAGGTGTCCCTTCTTTGACAGGTTCCCAGCTGTATTGTGTAGCTATTTTATATTTTTGAATCACATTTTAGGTCCATTTTTCATAAAATTGTGTTTGTTTGGCAAATTAGTGGCAAATCATTAAAGACTGAAGTTAGAAAATAATGACAGACATTTCAGTTTCAGGTTTTATACCCTTCAGAAAATTTATACTAATGCAAGACCTACTATTCTATTATCTTTCTAAGTTTATAAGAGCAATATTTAAAAATTGTCTTTATTTTTGGGCCTTTGTCCCACTTCTATGTATGGCTTTGTCCAGACTTCTTGCTCTGAGGTTGAGAGGTATGACAAATGTGTCAGGGCCATCGCAGTCAGCCAGAGACATTTCAAATTGTGACATACTTGTTGCACCCCACTCAGCCAAGTAGTGACTCTGGATGTGTCCAAACAAGGCAAGGAGCAGTTATGCAGTGTAAATGTGCAGACTATCCCCCCATCCAAGGTAGACACAAGTACTACAACGGCTTTTATTCATCTGTCCTTGATTTTGCAGAATGTTCTGGTTTCTGTCATATTTTTATACTGTTGATTTATGCTTATTATTATTCAGAAAGTGCCTGTTGCTCTGTGTTTAAGTAGCAATACTTTAACGACCATCTGGTAAGCTTGCCTGAGATTGTAAGATGCAAGTAAGTTTTAATAAGCATACTGTTAACGAATTGCCAATGTTGAAAGCCTTTCTGTTGTTGCCATGCAGAGAATACTTACACAACTAGATAACATATAAGCCTTGAGCATTGAAATGCATATGACAGTATTTGAAATAAAGGACAGGATTACATTATTTTAAGATCTCATTACAGGCTTTACCTGTAAACTAAACAGAATGCCAGTATATCATGTGTGGTCCATATCCTGTGCAGTAATCCTTTAAGTAATGTATGTTGAGCTTGTTTCCTGTTTGCTTTTCATTTTTTACTTTGATCATGTTTTCCCCAGTAAGCAAGTAGATAGTTGTTGTCAGGCAACAGGTCTTTTTTGGATAAGAAACATTTTTACAAGTGGGGGTATCACAGAGATTGCTACTTTCAGCATGCTACTTGGTACTTTAATAAATCTGAATATAAATTATAATTAGAACTGGAGTGCAAGGAGAAGTGGTTTGAGTTGAGTGCTGCTTGTTTTTCTTATACTTGATTTTGACTAGCATTCCAGTAATGTATTTAAAAAGTAATTTATTTTTTCATGCCTTACAACCTTTTTGTTTCCATCTAGATATTAAGTAATCTGCCATGCAGCCAATGGATTGAAATATTTTTTTTCTTCTACACTTTCCTTTTTTCTTGATTGGACTCTCATCATGATGGTTTGGCACCCAGGGCAGTGTATTTAATTAAAGTTACAGTTTTTGTGGTTTTGAGCATAGCCCGTCCCCTTTCTAGTTGGCCACACCCATTCCCATTGGCCCCACCCATTCAGCTGTCTCCTGCAGCCCCCCTTTGATTTGAAGTCACCAGCTGCCACTGATCCTAGCAGTGAGATAACTGATGTTATCTTAGTTATGTGTATAGAGTTACCAGTATGTCCATATGTGGCTGCTTGCAGTTAGATAGGTGACACTGTGGGCATGGACAATGTGCCTGTCCATACATGCGTTGACACAATTATATATTACACTACCTGCTTACCTGTGTCTATCTATGTGGTGATATCCAGCAGGCATAGGGGTCTGTAGGTAAGTGGATTATGTACTGTTGTGCCCTTAGTTTGGATCCCTTGAGCAACATTATGGCAGTTTATCTACCATTATTAGGGTATGTCAGACAATGCAGACATCCACACACATATTTCTGTATATAACAGCTATGTATATGTAAATGTAGCTGTGTGTGTGTATGATATGCATGTGTTCTATAGATATATGGGGGAGTCTATGTATCATTTTAATACACACACACACACACACACACACACACACACACACACACACACACACACACACATATATATATATATATATATATATATATATATATATATATTTGACACTGCATTGTGATAGATATTCTATGCATGTGACAGAGAGATACTGACAGAAGGATACATATAAGTATATGTCTGTATGTATAGACATTTATACATAGCAGGTCATTTTGAATGAAAGGCCAACAGAATTGCTCTCATTTTTACTAAGTGTATGGGCATGCCCAGTGGGATTGTCAGTACTTATAATGTGACTCCAGGCCACACCTACCTGCATTCCAGTCCAAGATTTTGTATGTTACAGACATTAACATCTACCCCTTTATCTGCAGTACTGCACTCCACTCAAAATGTCCACAGCATTTTCCAGCTGTCTGCTGTACTAAATATGTGACTGAGTTTGGTAGTGCATATCTGTCAACTATCCTGATTTTCACAGAATGTCCACAGTTTTGCCTCATATGCTTGGTCTGTTACTCACACATTTGTGGTGTTCTGGTGCTTTATTGAATGTTGACATCAATACATTCTACTAACTATAGACAAACAACTGAGTGTCAGACTTTATATCTTTCAGAAAATATGTACTACTGCAACACCCTTAATTCCAGCAAATTTCTAGATTTATGTGACCAATATTTAAACTCTGTCCCTATGTTTGGGCATTTGTCCCCCAACCTTTCTGGCTTTGTCCAGATTTCTGGCACTGAGAGGTTGGGAGGTATGATATTCTGTGAAAACACCAACATACTACTACTTCACATCCAAAAGATGTGAATAATTCCAGATTAGAACCATCAATGCCATCACCCATGCTAGCTTCCTTAGTCCAGTGAGCTATTCAGGTCACTAGAAAGAGAAGAGTCATCCATCACACAAGCAACATCATACATATGTACATTGTTATCCTGCAGCAAGAGAGACATACAATGTGTGAGCCCTATCTATGTTTCACCCCTGAGATTGACTGGTCCACTGCAATACCATAGCTGATTTCCTGTTAAAGCAGTTATATGGGTACACTGCTGTGTTGGGTGTGGGGGAACAACAGCACATGATCAGCTTGGGTAGACAGTAGTCTAAGTATCATGTGTGCCCACTGTTTAACATCTCCCTTTTCTGATGTCATAAATATTCCAACCATGTGGCCTAGTGAAAATTAAGGAACACATACTATTGGACTGGGTATCGGTTGTCCCATGTGGATGTTAACTCTGATCAAATAGGCTGCTATATTTCCTTGCATTAACAGCAGCAGATCCATACATACTATACCTTATTATAGTAATCCTTACAATTAGTGTGTAGGTTAGAGACTTAACTTAAGAATGTAGCAGTTAACAGAGCTCTAGTTCAGGGCTGACTCTGTGTAATGCAAGCTGCACACAGAGAATACCTGGATAGGTACAGGTTGTGTGGGTTGCCTGGCATCAGCTATTTTAATATACAGTATGTATGTGAGTAGGAGTGAGGTGTCAGTCCCTGGGGCCCTAGATTGTCAGTGAATGTGCTGTGCATTGTCTCATAGCCAATGCCAGGGTGTACTGGGCATGCCTATGTGTGCCTACAGGGACATCATCAGGGGGCTCCTCCCCATGCCTACAGGGACATCATCAAGGGACCCTCCTCGGAGTCCTCTTGTGAGTGTGGCTGTGGTGATGTAGGCACTTGTGGGGAGGCTGTGTATCCCTTCCCTATGCCAATCCTGCTGCAGCTGCTTCCGCAGGATCATATTGTATAGCATGGCATATACTGTGAACATATGTGCACATTTGGCTGGAGAGTACTGCAGGCTTCTATCAGATATATCGAGGCACCAGAACCATGACTTCAGCAACCCAAACACACTCTCGATGATGTTCCTAGTTTGTGAGTGTGCCTTATTATGGCATTCTTCCATGGGTTTGTGTGCATTTCTGATGGATGCAAGCAGGAGCAGTTATGCTCCAGTCAGCTCAGAAGGTAGTAGATACACCATCTCCTGATGTCAGCAAACTCCTCTTTGGATGCCAACATGGTTCTCTGCCTACATGAAGGGGATCTGTGGACACTATTAACCCATTATGCTATTCAGTAACTCTACCTCATTTGCATAGGGATATGTGCTCACAACCTGGATACTACACACTTCCAAGCCCTTCCATGTTAGCGACAGCACCAATGCACCATTGTAGATACTGCATGCAGGGTCCTGTAATGCATTTCTGTCTCATGATATTAATATTTGTTTTTTCCACTTTTTTTTTAATAAGGCATTTTTGCCAACCAAACATGCCAAGATTATTAAAAAAATATTTTAACATATTTACTGTAACTTTTGGAACACACAGGTGATCGTTTTGCTAATTTCTGTGTGTGCTATGCCATTTCTGTCAGTCTACCTTCATTTTTACAGCCCCTTTTGTCTGTCTACAGTCCAGTACACAGACGTTTTCTGAGTACACTCCGGCTGAGCATCCAAGTACTCCAGATTATGCAGAACGCTCCACATTTAATGATGAGCAAAGCCACTGTTCCGCTGTTCTGCACTGAACAACAGTGGCTTCGCTGCACACATTCTGATTGGTTTATGTACTGCAATTGCTGCCAATCGGCATCACGGCACACAAACCAATGCATAGCTCTGCTGCCCTTCCACATTACATAGCATTGGCTATGCTTCACAGTTTTTGATTGGCTCATACACTGCATTTACAACCAATCGCAAATGAGGTATACAAGACAATCAGGTAATGCTTCACGGGAGGATGGGAGCCAATGAGAGCTCCCCAATGCAGGCCCATCACATTCTGGGAAGCCTTTTCACACCAAAATAATGGCTTGAAAAAGGCTTCCAGGAAGTAATGATCTTCCAACAACAACAGCGGAAGACCGGGAAAAAGGAAGAAGTGCAGCTGGGGAGTGAAGCCATTGGGAGTCAGGAGTGGAGCGCCAGAAGAGGAATCAGCAACTAAAGGGACTTCGGGGACATGACCATTACTTTGGTGGTTCCAGGAGGATCAAGATCATCAGTAGAAGGCTGAGGTTTTGTTTTGCTGCCTGCCTGCTGGAGAACCATGGCTGATTTTCGTGTACTGTGCGGAGTCTGTGGATTGTATTGAGCTGCTGGGGACAAGTTGGCAGAGGTAAGTGTTTTTTATAAATGTAGCTGCGGCCAGGGCATTCAGAAAGGATTCAATCACAGCTCTTTCCTTTGAGCTGCATTGTTTTGCAGATATTTAAATGAATTGTTTTTTAAGGAAGATTACCTGCTTATAACATGCATTACATAATTTGAGGGGTTAAACTAAAAGTTTTTTGCCACTGTTTCCATTAAGGGTCCAGAGCAAGAGTGAGCAAAAAGAAAAGTGAATATATTGAAATATTAACTGATTGTGTTATGTATATATATTCATTACAGCCTAGGTATCTCTGTAGTTAAAGCTTACTGATGCCACTGGACATCAAATATTGCTTGGTCATATTTGTTTTAAGAATTCCAAAACCATGCTGAATACAGGGTATTCGGAGATTTTGTTTTAAAGCTGATGTGATATTTGCCCTCTATTTAGTGCTGCTAAAAATATTTAATAGTATTTGTGTACTATTTATATGTAATCTAATAATGGCCATATTTCTGTAAATATCTCTAAAACCAAGTGACACTGATACAACTATTAGCCTCATATGAAAGCTTATAGGGGTATGAAGAAAACGCTGCTGGCAGTGTGTGTTGCTTGAATGGTTACTGAGATCACAAGCTGTGTTTATTTTGACTTATAAAATCTAGTTTAAGACCAGGAATAAAATGAATGCAACCTTTGCAAAGATTATTTTGTGTTGAATAGTTTTCCATTAACAGTTTTCAAGTAACATGTATGGTTCTAGAGATGAACATTTGTTTTGAACTGAGATTACAACTTTATTTTTTTCAAGGCATAGGCTAAATATTATAAGACCAAAATTTAGTTTCTCTATTTTTGTGCTGTTTGTCTCCCTAGTATGTCTCGGAAAGTAATTGCCAAGACAAATCCTATTCTAGCAATATTTCTAAGTTTATAAGATCAATGTTTAAAGTGTCTGTATTTTTGTGCTGTTTATCCCTAGTATGTCTCTGACAGTAATTGCCAACACAGATCATGTTCTAGCAACTTTCTAAGTTTATAAGAGCAATATTTAGTGTCTTTTTGTTGTGCTGCTTACCTTATGTTGGGCTTTGTCCAGATTTTCTGCACTAAAAACTTGAGAGGTATGCTGATGGATGTCAAAAGTGAGCATCTTTATAGTAATCGGATGCTTTAAAGTATCCAGTTTTGTTTTCTAGTAGAACTGAGTGTAACTTTAGTGTCTTTTCATAATGGCAGACTGAACTATTTAAAGAAAATACTGAAGTGACTGCTGGTTGACATATTAGAAAATGGACAATTTTTCTAATTAAGTTCTAATTTTTTAATTCTAACTTCTAATTCAGAAAACTTTTTATTTTGAATTCTCTTGTCAATGACTCAGGTTTATAGCAGCATTTTTGTCAAGTCTGGGTTTGTCCTTCACTCTGCTCTGCTATTTTTACTCAGTGACATTTTTTCAGTAGTATTTCCACAACTGGAAACTAAGCACATTCATGCCAGTATCACTACAGCCTTTGTGTACTTTGGATCAGATGTTTTGCCATTAGTGTGCTAATGGAGTTACTCCAGGTCCAGGTTAAGGTGGGTAAGTCCCCCATTCAAGTCATAGCCATTTATATATCCCCCCTCCATGGGTCACAACTCCCATGAAGCCTACTTGACCAAACTGGGGACAATACACATTTTACAGAACACACTGATTATTTTGGATTTCAATTACCCACCATCAACTGGTAAACCTATGCTAGCCCTAACTCACTAGCACAAAAGTTCCTTGCCTTTTTTGTCTGGATCTGGTCCTCAACAACATGTCAAACAGATGCACTGCTTCAACTGTAGGGCCCTCATTAGTTAAAACTGACCACAAATCAGTCACTTTCAAGCTGGCACTAACACCAGAACTCACAAAGGGTGAAATCAGACTTCAAAACTTCACCAAGGCAAACTATACCCTCCTAGGTGAAGGTATAAATGCATCCCAAGTCCCACCCAAGCTGGAAGTGGTAACTACAGCAAAGTTTACACTAAAACCGTGTACAATCACTTGCATAAGTGCATACATTTGGCTGTACCAGAAAGAATCAAAGCCAGAGCCCCAAGTAAAACAAGCTGCCATGGTGGACATCCAGCATCAAGAAACTTTACAATAAATGCAAAAGGTTGCTGTCCAAGAAAACAAAGCCAAGGTCCCAACAATGGAAAAGCACCCTCCTCAGCCTCAACAGGCAAATGAGACAACTTGTTAAATCCGCAAAGGGGTCCTTTGAGAGAAACTTAGCAAGTACTGCCAAGGATCACCATAAGGCCTTTTACAGCTATGTACATAACCTAAAGGGTAGGACCCAAGCATGTGCAGAACTAGTGGCCAATGGTATCACACACACTGACCCCACAGAGATAGCAAACCTGCTAGCAGGTAGGTTTGGTGAAAATCTCACTCCATTATCCCCTCCTAACTTACAACAAACCTTCCTCCAAACTCCCCCCCCCCCACCCTACATATCTGAAGATCAGGTGCTTAAAGTCTTTGCCAAAACAAAGCCTCTATAGGACCAGACCACATCCCAGGCTGTTTTCTAAACAGGTTAAAACATGAATTAGCATTACCATTAAGTACCCTTTTCAATCATAACCTAATCACAGGCTTTGTTCCTGCAGAATGGAAAACAGCAAAAGTTATTCCCCTCCACAAAGGTGGCCTAGCAACAGACATGGGTAATTACAAACCTATAAGCCTAACCAGCCTCATCTGTAAGGCCATGGAATGTATCATTATGGACCTCATAAATAAAGACATAGGTGACCTGCAAACCATGGATCTTACCCAGTTCAGCTTTGTGAAGGGCAGATCCTGCCTGTCAAATCTGGTGGATTTCTTTGAAAATGTGACCAAGGCCATTGATGAGGGCAAATGTCTGCACACAGCATACCTCGACCTGGCAAAGCCTTTCAACACAATCCCACATTCAGGCACTACCAATAAACTTAGCAAACTGAGTATAGACACCCTTGGTATAAGATGGGCTGCCAACTGGCTCACAAGCCGGACACACTCTATCAAAGAGGGTGACTCCACATCAACCAACAGATCTGTTACCTATGAACCTATATCACTTCTGTGTCACTGTTAGACAGAGGCACAGTATACTAACCTCAAAAAAAGGCATAGCAAAATTAATTTAAAATGGGTGGCGAAAGCCAAACACACTCTGGCTAGGCTTATAAATGCCCTAGGGCAGATAGCCTTGTATGAACCTATGAACCTATGAACCAGTGGGGCGCCACAGGAGTCAGTGCTGGGCCTCCTACTGTTTGGTATATACTTCTCAAAAGTTTAGGTCAAAACTAAAGGGTTGTGGCTGATCCAGTTTGCAGATGACTGCAAACTAGATGCAATCATTGAATCGCCAAATGATGTCAATATAATCCAGGTGGTTCTCACACAGACCAACAACTGGTATATTAGTCACAGTCTCAAACTGAATGCATATAAATGCCTCATCATTGCCTTCAGCACAAACAATGTCCCCTCACACTATCAGATCAACAACAATACTCTAAGTACCCATGAAATGGTAAGGGACCTGGGATCACAAGTTGACTATGACCTTAACTTCGACCACCATATGTCTACTGTAGTAAGGAAAACTTTCTGTGAAGCACACTTGATTAGCAAAGGCATAGACTCTAGAGCAAAATAAGTTGTAACCCCCCCCCTATGCTCAGCACTTATCTGGCCCATAATTGAGTATAATGCCCCATTTGCCATATACTGTACTAAGCACCTACAGCAATTTAAGAGACTTCAGAGTTTTCAAACAAAGAAGATCAAGGGGCTCTAGCATGTGCTTTACATAGACTGAATAATGTGCCTGTCACTGTACGCCATATTGTATTGACTTCTTAGGGGAAACTTATGCCTGACCTACAGAAAAATCCAAGATCAAAACCTAATGCACTTCCTACATATCTCTAAATCAAACAGGACTAGAGATACCCATTCCAGGGAACTAAATATGGCCTGCAACTTAAATAGGGCGTCCTGGAGGAACAGACTTATCTCCCAGCAACTGACACATCTTTGGAACAGGCTACCAATTCATGTAAAACAGATCCCCTCTATGATATTGTTCAAGAGGAACCTGGACAAGTGGATGGAGCACTGTAAACTCTTACCAGGGATACAGCCCACAACCCTCTTGGACAAGGGCAGTCATCACTAAATGCAATCTTGGGTACCGACTAGCATTTCTATGGTATTACATTGGGATGAAACGGCTAGGCTTAAAATGTCTTCCAGGTTGATAGCTTAGTACTCAACTATGACCCTATGATATGGTGTAATATTTTTGCAAAGGAGAAAATCATACTGATCAATACAAACAGCAGCTCCAAAGATATTTGAAGAGAAATATAGGCAAAGGAACCCAGATATGCAACATTCCACAATACAAAAAATAAGATCACAAAGGGAGAATGAAGTTAAAGTCCTGGAATACCAGGGAAGTGAAGGACTTATTGTAGGAAGGCTAGCACAGGTTATGCCACAACAAAGAGCCCCCAAAACAAGAAGAAACAGATCTAATGGAAGACATCAGAAGAAGAAATACGGACACAAAAAAGAAAACGAGTTTTGATATTGTGCAGTAAGTATGTATGCAGCAGAGAAAGCAAAACTAATCAATACAAAAAAGCAGCACCAAAGATACTTGAGGAGAAATATATACATACAGACAGACAGACATATTTGCAAGCATAGGCATTAATGCCCTTCTAGTCTGCCAATATACTAAAACAATTGTTCCCATAATAATTGTCCAGGATGTTATTTAAAATATCTAAACCAGTGCTTGTTTGAATATTGTTTGGTAGTCTGTTCCATGCATCAGCTGCTCTCTCAGAGAAACAGTTAGTACACTTCTCATTCCTATAAAATCTTCAACATAGATCGCCTTATAATCCTCTAATACTTTCTGATAACCCCAAATACTCCCAGAGATAGTTGACTCTAAATGCCCTATATACCAGAATAAGATCTCCTCTTAAATATCTGTGAGAGCGTACAAGTTTAGATATTTTAGTCTTTCATAATAATTTAAATTTTTATATCCATGGATGGTCTTAGTGCACTTCCTCTGTATTCTTTCCAGTTTACTCATGCTTGTTTTGTTATAAGGTTTACATATCGTTACTCCATGCTCAGGTTTGGGTCTAATGTAACTAACAATGATGTCATCATTTCTGATTTCCTAGACTTTATAAGTCTTTTTCTTCAGTTTACAGGAGCTGCTATAGGGTCGGTGCTCTCTCTCTCTCTCTCTCTCTCTCTCTCTCTATCTCTCTCTCTCATCTCTGGCGTAAATCCAAATGAAATCTAAGGCATCCTTTGAAATCTACAGAAAAATAAGTATTTTTATTCACTGTACTGCACTTTTACAGTGTGTATTACTGAATTGCCACCTACTTTTAAATTGTTTTTTTTTATCCATTTTAACTGTTTTGCTGTTTCACTGTTTCAACTGTTTGGGACTGCCTGCACCTTGTCTTTTCCAGTACTTGTGTATTTTATAGCATAGGCTAGATTCATATTTGCTGAATCTAGACTGTTTGGCGTTATCTGAGCACTAAAACCAGCCATCTTACATTAAGAGGGCCCCCTCTACCCTTATGTAAGAAGAGTGAGTTGGATATTGCTGGAATAAGGCTCAGTATTGAGCATTTCCATTGGCAAGCTTGTTTGAAAATTGCTTAACTTGTTTTTAAAAAGTGTTCTCAGAGTTGCTGCATAAGCCTTGTGTTTGTGCGGGTTTGCACTTGTTTTAACACAGCTCAACAGAGTTTGATGAGTAGCCATTGCCTTACTATATTCATCTGAGCAATCTAAGGCATCTGTTTGCACACAGCGCACCTTTGTGCAGCACCACACAGTGGAGATAACCATTGGTGGTTATAGACACAAACGCTAAAGTAGATTTATTTTCCCTTAGAAGCTGCCTGTGCTCCAGCTGAGGAGTCCTTTAAATTGCACTTAGCTGCTCAGACAGCACCTCAGCTGGGCTTTCTACAGGAAGATTAATAGTTTTAGAATAGTTTTTGCTCTGCGCTGTTTGCATGCATTTTATGAACTCTATGAATAAGACCATAATATGTGCTTTATAGTGCTGCTGCTTTAAACTACAGTATTGAAGTTTTTTGTGATGTCATTGTTAAGAGATGTACTTTGTATCAGCACTTTCTGATGAGGTGGTGAATATCCTTGGTGATTTATTGTATCTCTGTTTTTATTTGTCACTTTGAATATGTATTAATGAGCTGGGAAGTGATGCTTTTCTATTTAAGAGACTCTTTAAAAATTTTTTTTGTCTGATGAAGCATTAGATAATTCAATGTGAAAGTGCTTACCTGTGCAGTATCGTTGAATAAATGTATTTTTTTAAAGTTTGTTTTATTTCTAGTTGCCATGCAGGTCGCAGTAAGTTGTACTGTTTTACTTTCTACAGCATTTGCCACTTTAACTGAAATCTCCTAAACCCTAATAGTCTCATACCACTTGAGAGCCTCAGTAGTATAGACCCACCATTAAGCCCTCAGTTAAACCACATCCTTCCTCATTAAAGTAAGCAAATTTACACCTATTATTATAGATGGTCAGTATTTCTCCATTTCTTCTACCAGCCTGATTGACATGGATATCCTGAGGCAATGTAGCAACTGCCTCATGTACACTGACAACCCACTACTTCTAAACCACTGAAGCTAAATTTATGAGAGATGCATATACACTAAGAATTTGGAGTCCTTGCTCTCTCATTCACAGAACAATGACACTGAACAGATTGTCAGTCCACATACAACACTTCCTGTACAAACCACAGTCTCAGCACATAAACCATCATATGTGGAGGTACTCACCAGAAATTTACCTAAAGACCACAGATAGGGTTGCCACCTTCCTTCATGGCGAAAACTGGAGTAAAGCCACACCCCTCGCATCACCAGTAACCACGCCCACCCCGCCCCCGCTCCTGCCCACCCCGCCCCCTCTCCTGCCCACATTCTGCCCATTTTGTGATGTCATGATGACATCACTCGACAAGGAATGCCCTCTTTTTCCATTCCTGCTGCTTGCTTTTGGCTGATTTACTATGCTTTTTTGTAAAAAAAAAGCATAGTAAATCAGCTGATTTATAAACTCCGATAGTCTGTTTCCTTTTTGAAACAGAATACGGGAGTTTGTACAGTGTTTTCTGGACTACCGGAGAATCAGTTTGATTTCCGGATAGACCAGAAAAAAAACGGAAGGGGTGGCAACCCTACAGACCTCCAAAATACAAAATTGCTACATCTAATACAGTACTTAACAACACTCAATGCACATAAAACCACAAGCACAAGTGTCTCACCAAACAAGTCCCGAAACCAACTTTTTTTAATCATAGGTGACTCTATAGTGAGACAAATCTCCCACTCACCAGGATGGACAAGGAGAAGGTTACTGTCAACTGTCTGTCGGGTGCCAGGATCTGCCACATCACACATGCACTCAGGTTCTCCACAAAAAATACCTTTAAGACTCTAACAAAGTTCATGTTGGTGTGAATGACTTGAGACATACCTCACTGTACTATATAAAGAGAGACATGACTGAGCTCTTTGAATATGTGTCTCAGAAAAGTATGTCCCTAGCATACCTCTCAAGCATACTGAATTCCTCAGAATTTCCCAGTTTTGAGGCTAAAATAATGGGGTGCCCAAATTTCTGAGTGGCCCCTTGAAATCACGATTTTTTAAAATGTATTTACTATTGGTAGTTAATGCTGTACACTGTGTACACTATAGCGTATGTATAGACAGCCAGGTGGGTAGCAAATGCAGTAAAAAATAAATTTAAAAAATTCTTCGTATAAAGCTTTATCATGCTAACATTTTTCTCCCAAAGTAACTGCTTTTACAGTCAGAAGAATTGCTAAATGGCATCTGTCCCACCCCCCCAGCCAAGAGTAATTAACACTTCCTTTCCTTCTCTCAGTCAGTGCTTGCTTTGTGGGGGAAGGAGAACTGTCTTGCAGTTGTAAGTGACTTAATTTTTTGTGGTGTAAGGAGGGGGAGGGAAACCAGCAACACTTACACCAATGTTTCATTAACTGAGAAGTGCACAGTGAAAAGACTTGAAAGTTTGGGACAGTCTTTTATTGGCTGCAGCCATAATCCCATGTTACTTTAATTTTCCTCTAAATAGTTTTGCAGTTGCACTTGCCACAGCATTGTCCTCTTGCGTATTTGCTTACTGTACTGTCCTGGAGTTGCCTTGATAGTTGGATAATTGTATTACTTTTTATATATTTTTTAATTGCTGAGGCATCAGTCTTCATTATGCATTCCTAACAGTCTCCAGATCTGCTGTGTGTGTCCTGAACCTTAGAGCTTTTTTCTCTATGCAGAAATGAAGCTGAAATGAAGACATCAAGGCACTTTAATTGGTTCTGTTTTCAATAACGGTTCCACTTGTGGTAACACTTTTTTTTCATCATACCTCTCAACCTCTTAGGTTCATAGGTTCATAGGTTGGTACTAGGCTATCAGCCCTAGGGCCTGTACAAGCCTAGCCATAACAATTCTCTGGCTATTTCTTCCCACAACATTTACTTCCCTTAGCACAAAAAATCTGGGTAAAGCCTGAAAGAATGAGGAGACAAAAGCCTCAAAATAAGACAGTTTCTAAATATTGCTCTTATAAGGTTAAAAAAGTTGCTAGAATGGCAGGATTTCTCTTTGTATGCATTTTTCTGAAGGATATGAATATGAAGTCTGAAACACAAATGTATATCATTATTGGGCCAACAAAAACTTATGCAGACACAGGGAAGAGATTCTGCACAGAAGGTATTCCAAGTGAGAACTGAATTAGAGAACCAGGTGCTCTGAGGCAGTAACACTAACAGCTATGCCACCACACCACCATTTTTCACATAAAATACTGATATGAGCATTGTAAAGACATGTCTTCCTTTGTATATGTAACATAACTACGATAATATTTGCATAGTAACTGCTGGTGCTTTTCCTTGCAGAAGGCAGGTCTAAGTAGAGAGAAGATCTAATTAAAGTAAGCATGGTATGTAAATTATACTTGTATGAAGAGGACAAATGTGGAGCAGTGGAGACTGCTTTGCATAACCTGGGAAATTGGTACCAATTTTAAACTTTGGTTTACCAATCTTTTAACTTGGTCTTGATTCAAGATTATTGGTAAACGGAAGTTTAACATTAAAGTCTATCCTTAGGAAAGCCAGCATTTACAAAATGTAGTTGGACAATGGATATTAAGTCTATACTGCATTCTGTAGTTACAGTCCATGTGATTGTTTAGAGCAGGATGTGCTTATTACTGTAAATGGTACCCAACTCATTGTGCTATCCTGTTAACCTATTTAAGGTAAAGTAATTCCTGACTTTTTTAAGCAATGGAAACAGTAGTCATTGTCTTTACCTTTTTGACAATCTGTCCTTCAACCACTAGGTGTAGCTGCATTCTGGACAAAACTTTAAATGCAGAGAAGTGCTGTAGAATCAACTTTTACTGTGGCATTGAACAGGTCTTTGAGGGTCTTGCTCAGCTCTAGCTTTTAGTTTTTAATTGAATTTGGAGTGGGCATGGTTTTGTTGCTTGATTTTTTTTTCAGCCAGACAGTTGCAAGAGTGTATGGAAGTCCAATTATGCAATATTAATCAGATAGTTCATGCAGGTCCTGAGAACGTTGCCAACTACTCAATATCTGAGTTGTTTGGCTTCTGCTACATACCTACAATCAACTGCATTACTAGCTGAATTAAGTACAAACTTGCAATGATGAAGATTATACTGCATTTTATTTTTCTATTTAATTGTTTCATTGAATATTGTGGTCTGTGTCTCTCTGTAGTTATTTATTTTTCTGTTTAATTGTTTCATAGCCGCCCTCTCTAAAGCAAAAAACACAGCATCAATGGGACCAGACGGTGTCCTGGGCTGCGTCCTACATGAACTCCAAGAAGAGCTAAACCCAAACATAAAACTACTGTTCAATCTCAGCCTTACTACAGGATATGTACCCAAAGAGTGGCGTACAGCAACAGTGATCCCTCTCCACAAAGGTGGTGCCTCAATGGATCCTGGAAACTATCGCCCCATAAGCCTGACTAGCTTGGTCTGCAAAGCTATGGAAAGGATCATCATCAATATCTGAGTTGTTTGGCTTCTCCTACATACCTACAGACAACTACATTACTAGCTGAGTTAAGTACAAACTTGCAGTGTTAAAGATTGTACTGCATTTTATTTTTCTGTCTATTTAATTGTTTCATTGAATATTGTGGTCTGTGTCTCTCTGTAGTTATTTATTTTTCTATTTAATTGTTTCATAGAATACTGTGGTCTCTCTCTCTCTCTCCCTCTCTCTCTTTCTCTCTCTGCAGTTAGTTTCTCACCCTCCCTCTCTATTCTTGTTCTGGTATTAATCTGGGTGGCTTTGGAATTGCCTGCCCCTCCTGTAAATTTGTGTTTGAACACTCCTCCTGGGTCTATCTCATTTGCTCACTCAACCGAGTACAGTGAGATCAGATTTTGTCTTCAGACACTCCTACCAGTCCCATCTGTTTAGCTCTATCCCAGTTCTATTCCAGTCTAGTGTCACTAGCTCATTCTACCTAATACAGAGATAAAATTTGTAAATGGCAAGCCACTTAGGTCCTTAATTTTGAATTATCTTCTGTTTCTCCTTTCTCCCTTTCCACTTTCCAAAAAAAAATCTAAGCTTGTTTCCTACCTTTCCTGTAACTAGTCTAGTCCAGATACAGATTTGCTGTTACAAGGACTGTTTGTAAGCTTCTAAGCCCCCAAAGCCTTTCTGTGTTGGAGGGAAACCTTCTAGCTTATCAGTGGGAGTGGTAAGCACTAGATAGCCTATCTACCACAAGAGTGGTTTCTGGCCAAGAAATTGTAGTTTATTGGCTCTTTGGGCAGTTGTTCCATCTCTTTCAACTTTCTGGTTTAAAAGCCTGCATTTGCGCTTGTTTCCCACCTTTCCTGTAACTAGTCAAGTCCAGATACAGATTTACTATATCCAGGACTGTTTGTAAGCTTTTGAGCCCCCCCCAAGCCTTTCTGTGTTGGAGGGAAGTCTTCTAGCTTATCAGTTGGAGTGGTAAGCACTAGGTAGCCTATCTACCACAAGAGTGGTTTCTGGCCAAGAAATTGTAGTTTATTGGCTGCTTGGCAGTTTTTCCATCTTCTTCAACATATTGGTTTAAAAGTCTGGTTCATGCTTGTTTCCCATCTTTCCTGTAAACACTCTAGTCCAGATACAGATTTGCTGTATCCAGGACTGTTTGTAAGCTTCTGAGCCCCACAAGCCTTTCTGTGTTGGAGGGAAGTCTTCTAGCTTTTCAATGGAAGTGGTAAGCACTAGGTAGCCTATCTACCACAAGAGTGGTTTCTGGCCCAGAAATTGTAGTTTATTGGCCGTTTGGGCAGTTTTTCCATCTCTTTCAACCTTATGGTTTAAAAGCCCATGTTTGCGCTTGTTTCCACCCTTTTCTGAAACTAGTCTAGTCCAAATACAGATTGCTGTATCCAGGACTGCTTGTAAGCTTCTGAGACCCCCAAGCCTTTCTGTGTTGGAGGAAGCATTCTAGCTTATCAGTGGGAGTGGTAAGCACTAGGCAGCCTATCGACCACATGATCCAGGTACAGATTCTGAGTTTTAGCACTTGAATTTGCTTATTCGTGCTCAGCACTTTTTCAGAACTTGTTATTATCACTAAATAAGCTGCAGATTACTACAGCACTCAACTTTCCTCTTTACCTAGAGAAAAACAGTTTTTGTACTTACTTTCATCACTTGCTTAGAGAAATACAGCTCTTTTACATTACTTTCCTCACTTGTCTAGATGAAAGTAGTTTTTTATTCAGGCATGTCCAAGGGTCAGCTCCCAGTGTTCTCTCCTGTCTATCTGATGAAACTGGGCATCTTGGGAAATGTTGAAATTGCCTCATGTACATAGACAATCCTCTCCTCCTACCACCCAACACCACAACCTGTGAGAGCTTTACTTATCTAGCCAAACTGGAGGTAAAGCTTCTCCAACCAAGACTGAACTTAACAGTCAAGAGGAGAAGGTAAACACTTGCACCATGCCACACTCATCACATAGTCCCACTAAACCTACACCACCAACATCTACACATAGAAACACAAAAACATTTGCAGAGTCTCTCAATAATAATCTGCTCAAGCAACAGAGACCTCCAAAGAAAAAATGCAAGTGACCTCCACCCCCCAACACAATCCAAATGACACATAGCCCACAGATTCAGTGTGCCAGTAAACCACAGCCCATAAGGCAAAACAACGTACCCAACACATTAGTCATAGATGACTCTATAGTCAGGCACACTGATATCCCACTCACCAGGCTAAACAAGGATAAGGTTACTGTCAGTTGCCTGCTGGGTGCCAGGATCCGACACATAACATTGCACTCAGGTCACTCCACAACAAGTACAAATTTGACTCTGTCATTATCCATGTTGGTGTGAACGACCTGAGACATACCTCCCTGGACTACATGATAAAAGACAAGGAAGAGCTCTCCGATCTTGTAGCCCAGGCAGGTATGACCTTAGCACTGTGTAGCATCCTGCCATTGCCCTGAATGATACCGCAGTACAAGGACAAAATGATTGACTTCAACAATTGGTTAAGCTTATGGTGTCATTCTAAGGGGATCCAGTATCTGTCTGCCTGGGACAACATGGTCGACAGACCATGATGCTTTGCCAGAGATGGCCTGCACCTGTCGCCCCTGGGATTCCGGATACTGGCTAAGAGTCTTGCCGCTCCTATAGTGCCTTTTTTAGGCAAGGTTCAAATGACAAATTCACCACCATAACATAAACAGGCAAGCAAAAACTGAGGCTAATGCTACTTAATGCTAGAAGTCTAAATCTCAAAATTCACTCAGTCGAGGCACTCCTCAAAATGGAGAACATTGATATCTATGCAGTGACTGAGACCTGGTTCAAGGCTCTAGAGATTAGCCCTGCATTACCAGGCTATAACTCATACCACACCTTTTGGCCATCTAACCTGGACGAGAACACCAAAGGTGGAGGTGTGTCCATATTCATTAAGGATATTCACACCGCCAGGCTAGTTGTGCAGCATAATGCATCCCTGGTTATCCAAATGCAACTAACTCTGGGAAAAACTGCAATCCAAATTGTAGCTTGCTACAGATTCCCCATCATGCCCCAGGCCTCCCACTCCTCTTTTCTTGATATACTGGAAAATATTAGGGTTCAACCAAACACCCTAATAATGGGGGATTTCAACTACCCCACCATTAACTGGGAAAACTACTCATGTACTAACTCCTTCACTCAATGCTTTCTGGAATTCATAAATTCCAATGCCCTGGATCAACATATCCACACACCCACCAGGGGCAACAATATCCTAGACCTAGTCATTACCAACATGAGTGACCAGTGTTCCACACCTGAAGTCAGCTCTTCGTTGGTCAGATCCAACCATTAGCTTATCACCCTAGATATCCGCATCCTGTCCCACCCACCATTAAGGAAACCACAGTAAAAAATTTCACCAAAGCCAACTTCATGCTTCTTAAGACAGAAGTGGCAAACTTCATGACACCCATGCAGATGGGCAATTCCACTACAACTGCTGAATCCTACACAAATGCACTCTATAAGCACTTACTTGAGTGCATGGATCGTGCTATCCCAAACAGAACCAAGACGCTATCCTCCAAAAAAAGGAAGCTAATCTGGTGTTCCCCTGCCATAAACAAACTCTACAACAGAAGGAAGAAACTGTTGCAAAAGAGAGTAAAATCCCATGAGTGGAGGAGATCCCTGGTCAGCCTCAGTAAGAAGATGAGATCCCTTATAAGATCCTCCAAAGCTAGCTATGAAAACAAAATAACTACTGATTCTAAGGGTAACCACAAAGCATTCTATAGCTATGACAACACCCAGATCTGCTCTGAGTTACAGCACAATGGCATGAAAATTACAGACCCAACTGATATTGCCAACATCCTGGTAGATAGGTTCAGTGCTAACTTTAACCCCCTCTCACTCCCTAAAGGGCCCATATCTATACAGGAAGAATGCAGACTCCCTGTAATCACATCTATGCAGATAAAAGCTGCACTCTCTAAAACCAAAAACACAGCATCCATGGGACCCGACAACATCCCAGGCTGTGTTTTACATGAACTTCAGAATGAACTGGTTCCCCACCGAAGCACCATGTTCAATCATAGTCTCACATCAGGCTTTCTGCCCACTGAATGGCACACAGCAACATTTATCCCACTCCACAAAGGGGGAGCCACCATTGATCCTGGGAACTATCGCCCAATTAGCCTGATGAACTTGGTCTGCAGGGCCATGGAACATATCATCATGGAACTCATAAACAAAGACATTGGAAACCTCCAAACTCTGGACCCCACCCAGTTTGAGTTTGTGAAAGGCAGATCATGCCTATTGAACCTGATCGACTTCTTTGAGGCAGACACCAAAGCTGTAGATGAGAGTAAGGTGGTTCACACAGCCTATCTTGACCTCGCCAAGGCTTTCAACACCGTCTCCCATTCTGGAATTATAGCTAAACTCACTAAACTAGGTATAAATCCCAACATCACAAGATGGGTTGCCAACTGGCTCACTGACAGAACCCACACTGTAAAAGTTGCAGACTCTAAAATTTACTTCAAACCAGTGACAAGTGCAGTACTACAGGGTTCAGTCCTGGGACTTCTCCTGTTTGGTATCTACTTCTCTGAAGTACAGGCTAACACAGAAGGCCTCTGGCTAATGAAGTTCTCAGATGACCGCAAACTAGGAGCCATAGTCGAGTCCCCAAATGATGTGTACATCCTGCAGAAGGGCCTCACTGAGACAGATGCCTGGTGTTAGAGGCATGGCCTCATCCCCTTTGGTAAAAATCTCTGTACCCATGAACTACAACATAAAAGGCAGTCTACTTAATGCCGAATGTGTGATAAGAGACCTTGGGACTCAGGTGGACAGTAGTCTCTCCTTTGATAATCACATCGCCACAGTAGTCAGGAAATCCTTCTATGTGGCACACCTCATCACAAAAGGGTTCTCATCCAGGAAAAAAGAGGTCATTGTTCCCCTCTACTCGGCACTCATTAGACCCATTATAGAGTACAACGCCCATTTTGGAATGTTACCAAAAATAGACACCTGTGAAATAAAGTAGTTTAATCCATGGATTAAACTACTTTATTTCACCGGTGTCTATTTTTGGTGACTTTCCAGCAATTGTTTTATTTGTTATTTGTGATTTAGAGATTGAGTTCTCCACTTTTTCCCTTTTGGAATGTACCTTACAAGACATCTGTGGCAGCTGGAAAGGCCACAGAAGTACCACACAAAGAAGATTACTGGCCTCAAACAGATGCCCTGCACTGACCATCTCAAAAAAACTCCAGCTTTACTCTGTAGCATATCGCTTACTCTGAGGAGATCTCTGCCTAACATATAAAGCTATGTTAAAGCCAGAACTGTTAGACATGCTACACCTAAGGAAATCCCAATCCTTCTGAGCTACACGCTCTAGGGACGTAAACCTTGTCAACACAATAAACAGGACATGCAGCAGGGATAGATTCCTGTCCCAGAGACTTCCTATACTCTGGAACAAGCTACCCATCTATGTCAAGCAAAGTTCCTCATTAGCACTCTTCAAGAAAAATCTTGATGAGTGGATGGGAAATAGGAAATACACCCCGGGGATCACTTCTGTGGCTCTGATTAACAGGGGTACAGGAAATTAACTTTCTTGGGTGGTGTAAGCCAGGGAACCTTGTTGGCTAGGCATACTTAGGCCCTTGGGCCGATAGCCTAGTACCTACCTATGGACCTATGAACCTATGACTCTGGTGCACTTAAGTGAAAGTACATGTAGCTGCGAGTTCTAGGCACTATCATGTAGCACACCTCTTATCCACTTAGAGCAAGAAATCTAGACAATGCCATACACGGGGGTGGGCAAGTCCCAAAAATAGGGGCATTTTTGAAATATTGCTCTTACAAACTTCAAAAGTTGATAGAATAATAGGTTTTACATTAGCATGAATTTTCTGAAGAGCATGAAGTTTGAAACTCAAATGTCTGTCATTATTTTCTGACTTCAGTCCACAATGGCATGCCAATGATTTGCCAGAAAACCTAAATTTTATAAGGAAAAGATCAAAAATATAAGACAAAAATCTGCACATTCTGAAAAAGTCTGGACAGTTGAGAGGTATGTGGATACTTGCATGTGCTCTTCAACCGACTATGTTGGGGAGCTTATTCTAATTTATATGATGATTTTAATTTTTAGTCATTTTGCATTCTGTCTGGCATGCTGCTGTTTTGTCTCTGCAACAGACACTGCCTTTGCTACCCCAAGCACCTTGTAGCCTTGGTAGACTGGGAAAGACTGACCTGGTAGAAGCCCATTTTCAGTGGAGGCCTGAGAAAAAAGCTCCAAATTAATACAAAACATTTTAAGAACAATAATTTTACATTTTTGAAAAATAAAACAAAACATCTCCAGTTTAAATAACTCTAGCAAATTAGATATAATACAAAAACATTGGTTAATAATCAATATTAGTTATATGACAATCATTTAATATTTAGAGAAATTTTAGACAATTTGTAGAGAAAATAAAGGTAAGAGTCTAATACAGACAGGAATTGCAATATGAAATGAGGGGGAAAAGAGGCTGATGCTATATTTAGAGTGAAAGTCAGGACATAGAATTTGATAGCAGTAAGGAAGTAAGTGAAAAAGGGAGAGTAAGACGGTATAAAGAAATAAAAGGTGCTTGTTCATATGCAGGGATGTAGTTTATCCTCGTTTTGAGCAAGAACAGAGCCAGGTTTTAGCTAGGAAGTCCTTCAAAGTGGTTCTGAAAGAAGGGAGAGGTCAGGGGATATAGACCTGATGGATATAGGTAAGGAGTTCCAGGCCTTAACAACCTTGTATCAGTACAGACAATGCCCAGCAAATTTGCAAGGAGTGTAGACAGACAGGAGGTTTTGGTCCATGGATTGCACTGACCAACTGGTGAACATAGTTGTGTAAAATGTTTTTTATGCTGGGCAGGCAGATGGATGCTACTTTGTAATTTTGTTATATTTACCCGTGCTATTTAATATTAGTATAGCAGACAATTTTATTTTTATAAAATAGAATTTAATTTCACTTTTATACAAGTTCAAAGTCTGGTACAAGTTCAAATGTTAAATAAATAAAACACTATTATTCTGGTTATATTTTGTGTTTAATAATTTCTGTTCTTCAATTTGCATTTTGAATGTTGGTGTCCAGGTCTCTCAGTTCCATTGGAGTGAGTGGGGGTTACATAATTATGTATGCAAATTTTATGTTAATCAATGTCCATATTTTTTGCCAGTTGTACCTACTTTTCATGGGCATTTGTCCAGATTTTGGATGATGTCAGGTTGAGCGGTATGGTTCCTAGCCTTGAGCAGCAAACTACCTTCAACTAAGATTATACCACAATATAAACAAAAAAAATATTGTCTTCAACAATTGGCTTAGTTTCTAGTGTCATTCTAAGGAGATCCAGTACCTGTCAGCCTAGGATGACATGATAGATAGACTGTGCTGCTTTTTAGACATGGTCTTCATCTCTCACCTCTATGATTTCGGTTAATGGCTAAGGCCCTTGCCTTCCCCCATAGTGCCATTTTTAGACAATGTCACAACAACAAAATTCCTGATGTAAAAATATCTTCAAAAAGCAACCTCAAGGTTATGCTTCTAAACAATAGGAGTTGACATCCTAATACTGCACTCACTGGAAGCAGTCCTCAACTTAGAAGATGTTGACATCAGTGCAGTCACAGTCACTTGGTTTAAGGCCGTGGTAAGCACCCCAGCCATATCGGGTTATAATGCCTTCCAAACATTCAGACCACAAACTGAAAGCACAAGAACTAAAGGAGGTGGAGTGTCAATATTCATCAAAGATAAATATACCTCTAGATTGGTTAAACAAAATGATTGCTCTTGAACTAATCCAGGCCCAATCGACTGTAAGTAAGACCTCTCTCAAAGTTATTGCCATATTTAGGACCCCCCCCCCCCCATGAATTAGGATACCCACACTGCATACTTAGATCTACTTGAATTGCTGAAGATACAACCAAACACCCAGGTTTTAAGTAATTTTAACTACTAATCCATAGATTGCATAAATTATATGTGTACTAACTCACTTGCCCAATGGTTTTTGGACTTCATCAACTCCAATGCCCTGAACCAATTAGTTGACACCCCCCTCAAGGAGCCCAAACATTGAGGATCTGATGCTCACTAACATGGGTGATCATTGCAACACCCCATGTGTGTGGCCCTCCCTATTGAGGTCTGATTATGTCAGTCTCATTAGAAGTAACAATAATATCTGAACCCCCCCATTAGCAGCAACTAGACTACAAAACTTCTCCAAAGCCAATTACAACTAAATACATGATGGCAATAGTAGCTTTATAGCCCCTGACCTCACTGACGACACAGACACCTATACTGGAATTTCACCAATGCCTTGTATAAGCATCTATACAAATGTTTTGACTCAGCCATACCTGATAGGATCAAAGAAAGATCCTCAAGAAAGAACAAGCCTGTCTGGAGATCAACTGCAATTAACAGGTTATAAAATAAAAAAAAAAGAAATTGCTGTCCAACAGCAGGAAGGAATGGTTTCTGAAATAGAAGTATTCCCTCCTCGGCTTAGACATGCAAATAAGATACCTCATAAGCCATTCTAAAGCTAACTATGAATCCAAGTTTGCCACCTTTGCTAAGGATAGCCATAGGGCCTTCTTTAGCTACATCAGAAACCTTAAAGGAAAAACCCAGATCTGTGCAGAACTGGTTGTTAATGGTACCACATATACTGCACTCACAGAAATAGCCAACTACCTAGCTGACAGGTTCAGTGAAAACTTCTCCCCCTGTCCCCACCACATATCCCTGAAAGCATCTCTAACACCTGCCCTCCACCTAGTATCTCCAAGAAGCAGGTCATAAACACTCTCTGCAAAGGCAAAAACATGGCCTCTATAGGACCTCATAATATCCCAAGCTGCATTCTGAATGGATTAAAACAGGAACTAGCTGCACCTCTGGGTACTCTTTTTAACCACAGTCTATGCATTGGTTTTGTACCTGCTGAATGGAAAACATCAACTTTCATCCTATTACCATAAAGGAAGTGCCTCCACAGACCCTGGGAACTATAGCCCCATAAGCCTGACTAGCCTAATCTGCAAGGCTATGGAAATAATAATCGTGGACCTTATCAACAAAGATATAGGAGACCTCCAAATGTTCAATCTGGCCTAGTTTGGCTTTGTTAAATGGAGATCCTGTCTCTTGAACTTGGTGGACTTGTAAGAGACAGTCACCAAAGCCCTGGATGAAGGCAAATGCATATATACACCCTACCTGGACATGGTCTAGGCCTTTGACACAATTCCGCACTCAGACATCATTGATAAAATCACCCAGCTGGAGATCAACCCATATATTGTCAGGTTAGTTGCTAACTGGATCATCGAAAGAAGGCGCACAGTGAAAATATGTGACTCTACCTCTAGCAGCAGACCAGTAACCAGTGGTATTCTAGTGGGATCTGTGCTAGGCCTGTATTGTTTTAAATCTACTTCTCAGATGTACAGGCTAAGACAAGACGCCTATGGCTGACAAAGTTTCCTGATGATTGCAAACTGGGTGCAGTTCCCAAATTATGTCAACAACGTACTAGAGGAACTTACACAGACAAACAACTGATACCAAGTCATGGGCTAAAACTCAAAGCAAAAAAATGCATTATCATCTCCTTCAGCAAGGGTGACATCCCTGCAGATTACCACATTAATAACATCACCCTAAGTATGCAATCAGTGATGAGAGATTTGGGCCCAGAGTTTGACAGCAGCCTTTCCTTTAACCATCACATCACGTGGTAAGAAAGGCTTTCTATGTCACCCACCTCATAAGTAAGGGCATTGCATCCTGAACAAAAGAGGTTATAACCTCCCCTGTAATCCTCATGATTTAGGCCAATAGTAGAGTACAATGTCCTTTGCTATGTACCTTACCAGGTACTTGCAACAAGTGGAAAGACCTCACAACTTTCTTTAAAGGAAAATTCAGGCTCTTCCACTCATGTCATACAGTGATAGATTGAAATCAGTGTCACTATGCTCTGTGCTTACAGACTACTCAGAGGTGATGTCTGCTTTGAATATAAAACAATTATCAGATCCTGCTCTGAAGGAAATGCTGCACATTTGTAAATCAAATGCTGTAAGAGTCACTCACTCTAGGGAACTCATCCCAGCATTTGACATCAACAGAACTTGATGGAAAGACAGATATGTCTCACGGAGGTTACCTCTCCTCTGGAACAACCTTCCAGTTCAGGTGAAGCGGAATCCCTCACAAGCTGACCCTATTTCAATGTAATTTGGCTGACTGGATTGGGAGTCGCAAATTCACCCCGGGAGTTTCACCTGTGTCCCTCTTGGACTGAGACAGTAGTTGTTGACTTAGTTCTGCTTAATACCTTGATATTCTTGGGAACAGGGGTTGTACTTGGCTAGGTTTGTAAGGGCCCTAGGGCCATTAGCCTAGTAGCCTTCTATGATTCCATGATCCTACAATCCTATAGCTCTATAACTATCATTAACCAATTGGTTGATATGATTAGAAAAACTCAGAGACGGATCTACCCATATACCCAGGTCTTAAATTAACCTACGGTTTTAATCACTGTGTGCTGTATTAAGTATTCACCTTTTGTTTTATGTTTTCCAAATCTCATGTATTTAGTTTTTAATGCATTTATCAACATATTATTCTCCTGTGCCCAATTGGTCAATTTAGTCAAGTTCTTTGGCAGACATACCCTATCTGTAACACATGTAATCAGTTTACCCGATTAAAAAACATCTGCATATAGACTGTAGAATACCTCAGATGAAAACATAGGTCTGAAAAATACAATCTAAACAAGCAAGGTCCTAGGAGAGGGCCTTGTGGGATAATCTGACTTTAATCAAGAATTTCACCTGTCCAATTTTTGTATGATACTTGTCATGTCCTGCTTGCAAGCCATGCAGCTGTCTATCTTATCAAGAGTAAATCAATACCTAGCTGTAATTTATTGATCAGTGTTTGTGTATGACCCTGTCAATGCAGAAGTTAAATCTATAGTAATTACATCACAGCATATTTTTTCATTCATAGTTGTTATAATACTGTTATAGGACATAATGTTACAGGTGGTAATAGATCTATTTTCAGCACATCCATGCTGATTTATGGATTCAAGTCCAACTTTTCCAGTTCTGACAATAACTTATCCAATATTATCTTTATCGTTATATTTCCATAACATGAAAGTAGACTTAAGTGTCCATATGTCTCTGGGTTTGTCATACACCCTTTCCCTTAAAGACAGGTTTAATAAGTGCATGCCTCCAATCTTGAGAAATCTCCCCATATTTAGATGACCTAGAAAATAATAGATATAATTGTACCATATTACTTATTCTGTCTCCTCCCAGTGCTTTGTTTGAATCAAGTTTGCATAGTTCTTTTTCAATATAATATCATTTGATTCCAGTATATGAAGTTACCTGGATATCACTAGAACAGATTATCACCCCCTTTGTGGAGTCAAACTGTTTTGAATAAGATTTTGTAAATGTACCTATAATATGTTGTGTCTGAGAACAAATTTTAGAATATATACACACAGTTTATCAGTTTGTATGTCTTTATTCCTTTCACATTTTATGTATCTATAAAATGGTTTCCTATTAAACTAAATATCTTTATATACATTTTCTTCAAATTTTTCTAGAAATTTTTCTTGATCATATCTAACACTGTGCTTAATTTGTTTGTCCAATTTGTTCATTTCAGTTTTTAAAGTTGCAGTTTGACCTCTTTTCCATTTCTTAGATTTTTTGTCTCTCACCTTAATCAGGTATCCTTTTCTTATGGAAATATATCCCCCTGATGTTGCTTGCCCAGATCCTGATGTTAAACATTTTTCAATTTTTTTTTTTGCACTGAAGCAATTTCTCTTACAAAACTTTTCAGATTGCTTCTGCAGTTTTTCCACTGAACACATCACTCTAGTTAGATTTACATAGTGACCGTTTTGCTTCCATATAATTTGTAATTAATCTTTTATGCATTGGTTTAAATTTCAGTTCTGGCAGAATTATCTATCAACACATTAACCTTTATAACCACATGATCACTACACATCAATGGCAGTAAAACCTGAATTGAAATAACAATTTCTTTAGGAACACAAACAATGTCTAGTATGTTCCTTTCCCTGGTAGACTTTATTAACAATCTGAAGGAATTGCCATTCATGAACATATGTTGTGAGTAACTTCCTTACTAATGTTATTGAATCAATATTATTCCAGTCTGTTTTTGGTAAATTGAAGTCCCCAGCCACTATTATTCTTCTCTACTGTGTTTCATGAAAGAAATGTATTTCCTCCAGGAAATCAGCACTCGACTTTGATGTTCTATACACTCTAACCATCGTTATATGTTTCAGGGATGTCTTTATTGTCACAGTTACACAATCTATATTATTGGTGCTATCACTGAACATGTAATAGTCACACATCTCATAACTATAGTATATGTAATCTCTATCATAACACCTCCACCTGATTATTGTTACAATGTCTGTTACAGTAAAACATTTATACCCTGACAGAACTGGTTTCCAGTCATTGTTCTTTAACCATGTTTCACAAACAATACCACCATCGATCATATGGGACAATAGCAAAGTTTCCAATAATAAAATGTCATAATTAATGCTCCTAGCATTAACAACCATTAGAGACGCATCAAATGTTGCTGTCATTGAACTGTTACATTTTCTACCTGGCAAAAATCCTGTCTTGTGTCTGTCAAATATTGCAAAATATCTGCTGCAAAAATTCTCTTCCCTGATCTTAACAAATCCATGCCATCCTGTCCAAACATGTGTGCCCAAAATTAGGCTTGGATGCTCTACACATTTCCATTTTTTTTAAAATGGGACATTTTTTTAATGTAGATATTTACCCAAAAAATCTTTCCATTCATGGTGACCCGACTCTCCTTTCTATATGTGATTTGTGAAAAATAGGTCTTAACACCAGTACAAGCTATCTAAGAGGGCTGCAAGTTCCATTACTAACAGTCAGAGATTTCTTGTGGATGAGATCATTTGCACTCACATAAACAAAAAAACGATCCGTAAATCCATACTTTCTTACATGAAGGTATTCTAAGGCTTGTCTTAAAGCCACTATTTTTCTCCTGGCAAACATGACATGATTTGGTGTTCATTATCTTCTCTGCCAGTGTAAGTATCAGTTCCTCTAATAACTGACTCTCCAATTGCAAGAATATGTTTTCTGACCAGATCTGAAGAATCTTCAACTTCTAATTCACTACTATTTGCAATGTCAATTGTTACAAAGGAATGATCATCATCATAATAACTGTTATTAATCGCACTGTTTTCACTGCATATTACATTTGCAAGCATACAATTCTCATCCAGCTGGCTTTGTATATCCAAAGCATGGACCATGTTATCAATGTCTGTTCTTCTTCTCTTTTTTCTTACAGTAATGTTTTTTTAATCCAGCCACATTCAGTTTTGTTTCTTCATTTTCTCCTGCTCCTTGCATCTTTTTTTTAATACCTTCTCTTTTGGAAACATGCTGCCTTTTTCTGTAGACTGAAGGTTTTCTGATAGAAAAATGCTATCATTCACTGTAATCTGTGTGTTACATAACAAAGCAATGCTCTTTTTAGTATATATTCTCTTTACTTTACAGACATTTATTAGTTTCTTTGTTCCTTGTTATTTGTTGTGAACATCCTTATTTATTTATTTTTTATTTCCTTCTAAACACTTTGAATTCTCAGATTGTTGAATTCCTCTATGCAGAATTCGAAAGTTGTCAAGGCCATCATCTTGTTCCAAAGGGTTGAGTGATCTTTACAGACAACAGACACATTCTGTCCTAAATGTGTTTTATTTGCTCTTTGTTTAACATTATTTATCTCACAAGCACAATTGTCATCAGGGAATCTAGATTTACTACTAATAAAGGTAAGCAAATCATCCAACTTTTGACATAATGAACACAGATAACCAGTGTTATCAGGTGTTACCTTTAAATATACATATTATTGATTACACTGTGCAAGATATTTGTGCTATAGCAAATTGTTAATTGCATACTCATTTAAGGAATCCATATTCAGCCTCAAATGAATAAAAAATTATAAAAGAAAAGAATAATAAAAGTTACCACAGAATGCAAAGAGAATGTAAATCAACGTCTTTGAAAGTAATGACACAAACTATATACAAGTAAATAGTAAAGTAAGTACAATAACGTTGCCACTCTAACAGTACAATTTTTTTACAGTGTGCACGAATGCATGCACTAAATTCTGCTCACTATTGCTCGCAGTCACACCTCTTTTTAGCAATAAAGATCAATAAATCACAAACCAAGGTAGGATTGTTAAGATAAGCTCTGTATTGTCCTCTCTGCAGTCTGTGTGACTTTAGAGCTGACTGGGTTACTTAGATTGCCTAGAGTTTGCCTGTCTAAAATCTCCCCCATTCAAACAACAAACAGTGAAAAATTAAAGGTAGAACAACAACAAAATATAAATCAAAGTAAACCTTCTTGTCTAGAAGCTATTCCTTCCTTCCTTCCTATAAACAGTATAAAACAATGGTAACAAATAAAATATCAATTCAAATAAAACTTCACTTACCAGTCAACTCAACAGTAAATCATAAGCCAAGACAGGATTGTTTAGATAAGCTCTGGATTCGATATTAATTAAATTCAATTTAATATACAGGCAAAGACATCCTGATTTGGAAAATTTTACAATACAAAAAATAAGAAAACAAAGGGGGAAAGTAGAAAAGAGAATTAATAATGGAGAAGTGAAAGAAATAGAAACTGAAGTTATGGATTACTTGCAAAGTGAAGGATTTGGTGTAGAAAATCCAACTTTGGTAATGTCATAGAATAGTGGAACAGTGATTTCCCAAATTAGGGAGAAACAGGTGGAATGGGAAGCATCCAATCAGTTGTCACATGAAGATAATATGGAGCCTTCAGCAAGAATCCAGTGCAAAAGTTCAGTTGGAGTTGCACAGCAAGGGAAGGAACAAGAAACACTGGCAACTCTGAGACAGTTAATGTTGTAGAGTGATAGACCATTGAGTTCCCTTATGAAAGAACATAGGATGACACAAAATGTAGCTGAAGAAAATATGTCAGAGGAAGATGTTCTGGAACTTTCTTTAAAATATCTGCAGAAAATGAAGAATAAAGAATGTGCCATAATTTTAGAAGAAAAAGATCTAAAAGAAGAGTTTATTGATTTAATGGGGATGGATAGACATATTAAGATTGATGAAAGAAACAGAAAGTCAATAAATCACAAATTGCTAGAAGCAAGATAAAACAAATGAACTCTGTAATCAAGGCTATTAACAGAAAATCATAAGATATAACAGAAGCAAACAGGATATATTACTGTACAGCAAAATCAATAACAGATAAAGTCTTACAACAAAAATATAGGGCAATAAGCAAAAGTAAGGGAAGAAATCAAATGCCATCATGGAAGGATTGAATAGAGAAAACTATAAAGCAAATAAGACAAGATGTATCACTGTTAGAAGAGAATAGCAGGAGAAACAGATTAATAAAAATACTTAGAAAGATAGACATGATAAAACCAATGTGCAGTGTTAGAACAGAAGAGGATCTATAGTACACTATTGCAAATAATTAAGTAAAGGTATCAGGATGGGCAGAAAAAACTTTGAGATATGCAGATAGATATGAAGGAAGAGTACAAAATAAGAAATTCATTGAGGACCCAAAAAGATTTATTGAGAACTGGGAAACAAAGCAAAGCAAAATGAATAGAAACACCATCAAAACAATGAAGAAATAGATGCACGTTTTGGAGAAATATCTATGAAGACCTTGTGGAACATAACAGTGATGCTGAATAGACAGAAGAAGTAAAAGAAACAGTAAGAATATAAATGCACAGGATATGAAATGGGATGAAGTAACTGCCAAAGAAAGTGAAACACAATTAAGAAATATTTATAACTGGAAACCTTCAGGCACAGATGCAGTACGTAACTTCTGGCTAAAAGTATTAACATTGTTACTTGAAAATTAAAAATATCCAAAAGAATGGCTGAAATGTAAATATCAAAACCAAGTAAAAACAGAACCAGACTTCTGTAGTATAAACCAATAAAATTAAATTTTAATAAAAAATACACAATTTCATGAGCGCTTTCATCTCCCAAGGAGACTTCATCAGATAAATACATTCCACAGTACCTATTCTTTTATACCATAGTGCTGAAACATTAACTCAACTGCAACCAATCAGAGTAGATTATGTCTCATCCATTTTTAAAAGCAATTACATCACATCCATTTTAAAAGGCATCCTCACCTAATTTCAACTTAAAATGTCAGCTTTTTCCTTTAAAATAGGTCCACTGGACTCCTGATCATTCAGCCTAGGGGAGGCAGGGATGTAGCAATAAATTTTAACTGCCATATCAGTTCCCTTTTCAGAAGTGTTCTCTGCCAATCACCTCTCCTTGGGTTAATTTTAATCTTTTCCAAAATAGCAAAAGAAAATTTCATAAATTTAGGGCAAACCAACGAGTGCCTATAGAGTGCATTTGCCTCTTTTTTTCTTATATATATATATATATATATATATATATATATATATATATATATATATATATATATATATAGTTTACTATCAAAATGCCGACGTGCAATTGCATGGCTATGAAGTATTCGAACAACATATGTTGGAATACTTCATAGTTCGGCAGGTTATGTGAGCGAACGTTATCATTGCGAATGGGCTGTGCATTCGAAATTATAACATTTGCTCATGTAAGGGGATCGCGGTACAGTGCGGTTAGGGAAATACATCCCTTTCCTCACTGTAGTGCGATCTCAGAGTTGGAATATTAAGTTGGGGGGGTGCAGGGGGGCTTGCCCCCCTGCATAGATGTGAGTGTAGGCTAGTTAGGTAGGGAGTTAAGGGAAGGGTGGGAGTGCTGTTAATTGTCAAAAATGTCACGAGCGACATTTTCGACAATTAACAGCTGTTTTCGACATTAGGTGCATACGGAAATGTTCATTTCCGATGTTAAAATTCGAAGTTCCATACATTTTTTTTTTTCATTTTCGAATTTTTGATAGTAAACCTATATATATATATATATATATATATATATATATATATATATATTTGCAAATCCTTGATTTTAAAGCTCTTTCTGTCTTTCCCATGTAAAACCCTGCACAGTCATCACACTTTGCTAAGTAAACTATTTTGTTGGTTGCATCATTGCCTTGATCAAATGTTACTTTATTGTGTAAAATGTTGTCTAAAATCAATGTTTTTCCTTATAAATATAGCTGCACTGAGTGCACCTTCCACATGGTACCATGCCCCTGTTGTTTCTCTTATTAATCCCTGGTCCATTTTCTAATATTTGCTTAAACTTTTTTCCCAGTCTTAAAAACAAAAACTGGCTCTGATCCCAACAGGTCATTCATTTCCTTTTGCACCCTAAAGATACTCCAATTCCTAACCACTAGCTTCCTAATGCCTTCGGCATACCCTCTTGCACCCCCATCTTCGCCAAGATTGCGATGTTGGGGTGGGAAAGGGAGTTTCTTTTCTCTAGTCAATATTTCAAGTATTTGCATTTCTATGTGAGGTTCCTGGATGATGTTTTTATTTTGTAGGATGGGACAGCTGACCAAATTGGTGAATTTATCAATTACCTTAACGGGTGTTGTAGATATTTGAAATTTATACATTCTTGGGACCGAGATAGTGTTAACTACTTGGATACGAAGATCTCACACAATGGAAAGAAGTTTAAATCAAATATGTGCAGGAAAGAAACCTTCTGCAATGCATATTTGCACTACAGTACTAACCGCCCTTATCAACAGAAAAAAAGTCTGGTGAAGGGGCAAGCCATACGTGTGACAAGAATGACTTCAAAGGTGGTAGAATTGGATAGGGAATTTGATGTACTAAGAGGTATGTTCTTGGAAAGGAATTAACCTTTGGAAATGATTGATAGAAATTTCAATGAAGTTAAAGAAAAGCAGGGTACAAGATACCCCCTCTTTTAGGTAAAGTTTAGAAAGAGAGAAGGGGATTGAAGAAAATAAGAAATTTGAAATGGCACTGGTTTAGAGCACAATGGGTATGCTGAAGACATTAGGAAGCTAGTGGTTAGGAATTGGAGCATTTTTAGGGTGCAAAAGAAAATTAATGACCTGCTGGGGCCAGTGCCAGTTTTTGTTTTTGAGACTGGGAACATTTTTAAGCAAATATTAGAAAACGGACCAGGGATCGATATGAAAAACTATAGGTGCACGTACCATGTGGAAGGTGCGCTCAGTGCAGCTATATTTATAAAGAAAAACATTGATTTTAGACAACGTTTAACACAACAAAGTGGCATTTGTTCAAGGCAACTGTGCAACCAACAAAATAGTTTACTTTGCAAAGTGCGATGACTGTGCAGGGTTTTATATAGGGAAGATAGAAATAGCATTAAAATCAAGGATTTGTGAACATATATACGAAATAACTAAGAAAAAGGAGGCAATTGCACTCTATAGCCACTTGGTTTGCCCTAAATTTAAGATATTTTCTTTTCCTATTTTGGAAAACATTAAAATTAACCCAAGAGGAGGTGACTGGCAGTGAACACTTCTGAAAAGGGAATTGCTATGGCAGTTAAAATGTAATGCTACACACCCCCCCCCCCCCAGGCTGAATGGTCATAGGTTCATAGGTTGGTACTAGGCTATCGGCCCTAGGGCCTATACAAGCCTAGCCATAACAATTCCATGGCTATTTCTTCTCACAGTATTTACTTCCCTGGACCCCTGTCTAGCAGGGTGACTGATATGATCCCCGGGGTGAATTTCCTATCTCCCATCCAATCATCAAGGTTCCTTTTGAAGAGGGTCAAAGAGGTGCTCTGCTTGACATGTCAAGGCAGTCTATTCCAGAGTCCAGGGAGTCTCTGGGTCAGAAACCTATCCCTCCAGCATGTTTTGTTCATTGTGATGACAAGGTTTAGATCCCTGGAGCGTGTGTAATTGCTTTTAAAAATGGATGAGACGTAATCTACTCTGATTGGTTGCTGATGAGTTAATGTTTCAACACTGTGGTATAAAACAATATGTACTGTGGAATGTATTTATCTGATGAAGTCTCCTTGGGAGATAAAAGCGCTCATGAAATTGTTTTTACTTACATTTTTTTATTGGTTTATACTACAGAAGTCCAGTTCTGTTTTTTTACTTGGTTTTGTTACATGAAAATTAAGCTTTGAGTAAAAAATACTTACTTGCATACCCTGAATAGACACCAACCTGGTTAACAACAGGAAAAATTATACTTCTCCTTAATAGTGAACCTGTAAGCCATCCTAGAAACTACCAACCGATAACTTGACTTCTGATGATGTATAAGCTATATCCTGGAACTGATGCTGAGACAACTTATAGTCATTTAGAAGAAAACTCAATAATTTCAATAGAACAAAAGGGTAACAAAAGAAAGGCATATGGAACAAAGGATCATTTGTTGTTAAATAAGGTCATAATGGTGAATTGTCAAAGTGGGAAGAATCTAAGTATGGCATGGATAGATTCCAAAAAATCATTTGACAGCATCCCACATTCATGAATAAAGGAGTGTTTACAGATATATAAGATACAACCTGCGTTAATCAATTATATTACAATGGCCATGAAACAGTGCTATACCACTTTGCAGCTAAACCATGATAAAGGACAAATTTTTATTCCAGGGATAAAAATTCAAAGGGGATATTCCAGGGTGACTCTGTCACCACTGCTCTTTTGTCTTGCCCTTAACCCATTAAGCTATCCATTTAGCAGATTATGTCATGGTTACAATTTGGCTCCCAGACAACAACAGCAAAGTATAAAGACTTCTCATCTTTTTTTATGAATGATTTAAAACTGTATAGTTCATGAGGTGAAGAGCTAAAAGCACAACTGAAAGTGGTCAAGACTTTCTCAGATGAAATAATAATGCTATTTGGTCTTGATAAATGTGCAAAAGCAACGTTTAACACTGGAAAGTTACAGCGTAGGTTCATAGATTAGTACTAAGCTAACTGCCCTTGTGAGCCATTTAAGCCTAGCCAATTATCCCTTGTGACACTCAAACCCTGCACCTTGTGTTTGCAAGGCAAACACCTTAAACATTAAGCCACTCTCCTAACATCAAGCAAATATCAATCTGGGACAGGAATGTGATATCAAATGATATATAAAAATCAGTGTATACCAATATTACATACTCCTTGTTCTGAAGGAGGTATGGGACTCTTCAAAACTGATTACATGTATAGATCTGCAATCACAGGGTTGCATCAAGGTTGCCAGATTTCCGAATGGCCAGGTAGGGGCAAAAAAAAAAGGTCTTTCACGCTAAGTGAAGACCAAAAAAAAATGAGCTTACTTGTTTTTAATGCAGAACATCAGGCAGTTGATTGGCCCATATGCTGGTATACGAGCCAATCAAAAAATTGCAAAACGGACCCATTTGTGTTTAATACGGAACTGCCTGATGTTCTGCATTAAATACAAGTAGCTCCGTGTTTAGCGATTTTTGATTGGCCCGTATGCTGGTATACGGGCCAATAAAAAAATAAATGGAGGCTGTTTCTCCGGGATTTAAACCGGCAGTGCAGGACTCGTGATCGGGCTGCTGGTCCTGGGACAATCCTGCTCATATAGGGACGTCTGGCAACCCTGGGTTGCATACATATCTGCTGACCTCAACAGATCCAAACATAGTTAAAGTTTTAAACATGAAGAGAACAAATGTAACATGAGTTCCCTGCTTAGTTTAGCAGAAGCAAATCAGTGTCAAGTGGAAATGGAAATCAAACCAGAAGTAGACAAAAATCAGGCAGTATCTGAATGTGCCAAAAAACAAAAGAAATAATATAAGAAGGATCAGATGAGAAGGCAAGAAATGTGAAAAAGGGAAAAATATTGTTAGACCTGCAGTAAACTCCTGGAAAAACCTTCATGTCAATCAAGATCTGATGCAGGAATGGTTAAGGAGTGGTGAATTTATACCAAAAGAGAAGTAGTTAATATTAACAGCCCAGGAGAGTGGAATACATACACACTGGTTTATAAAATCTTTTGAAGATGTGGAAGAAACTGACAAATGCAGGTTCTGTAAAAGAGAACCGAAAACAGTTACACATCTTGTTGTTGGGTATGATGCACTAATGGCAGAGGGCTTGGAGTCTATATCATAACACTGAAGTTCTCTAACGTCGAATGCTATTATATTGAACCCTAAATATCGAAGTGTGAAAACATCGAACAGTCAGAAAAGCGAATTTTTTCAAACATACACACAGCACAAACACACACAAAAAACAGCCATCCACACACATACACTTAAAACCCTACACCTAAACTAAACTTTACATACAGTATGAGCTATCCGCTTACCTTAACCCAACCCTATCCCTAAGGTCTGTCACTATCGCACACTCACCTCACCCGTGCTGTAACCCAAACTCACCTAACCTGCCCCCTAACCCTAACCTTCACACAGTCGCACACTTACCTGAACCCACACCCTAACACTAACGTCCACACAACCGCACACTTACCTGACCTGCTCCATAACCCTAAATCACCTAACCCACCCCTAACCCTAACCTACACACAATCGCACACTTACCTGAACCCGACCCATAACGCTCCAATATATCAAATGCTGAAAACAGCGAAGCCACAGCAACGACCCACTGAATTCTTTCCCTGGGAAAGAATTTGGTGTCCTGCACCTTCGCTGTTTTCAGCGTTCGACATTACGGGTTCGATATTATAACATTCGATGTTAGAGAACTTTGATGTTATAATATAGACCAGAGGGCTTGTATACTGAAAGGCATATTATTTTAGCAAACATTAGAATACTGAAGTATCTGAGAAGTATTGGAAATATCAGCCACAGAGCATTATAGAGAATAAAGATGTTTATATTACATGGGATCACCCATTACCAACAGTTCAAAAAATAGATGTGCGAAAACCAGATATAGTAGTCCATGAAAAGAAGAAAAAAGTAGCATTGATCATTGAAATTGCTACACCCAGTGATTATAGTGTCTTAAGTACAGAGAAACACAAAGTCATAAAATACCATGATTTGCAGTACCTCTGTAGCTAAGCACAAACTCTATTTGAGCTGCAAACTTTGCATAGAACAGTGCCTGTGTTTTTTCTGGCAGCACGGTAATGACCATGGAGGAACTGATAATGAAAACTGTAGAATCACAGATGGGGACTAACTAATAACTGTTACAGCTACAACAACAATTTGTTGTGTTAACCAACATTACCAGTAATCTCAAGACTGAAACCACTTCTGTAGATGCTAGACAGTGATGATCATCTAGAATCCACTTAGTGACTTTTGAACAGTATGCCAACTCAGTACACACCTGACAGAAACAGTGCTAAAGTCATACATGGACATGAAAATTGATGAAATAACTGCAAGGACTATGATAAGTTTAAGAAGCAACTTTTAGTCAGGGCTGGTGCAATCCCTGAAGTGCAAGCAATAACATTTCATAATTGGTTTTAGTATAGACAAACTGGTACATGAGCAGATGCATAACCTAAAGCACATTTTAAAATGTTGGTTTCTGCCTAATGTTATGTTAATAGTAGACAGGAAATATTAAAGGTTTTAACAGTAGGCAGATCTAACAAAGCATTGCCAAGTTAAATAAGAAAATGGATATTGCAAAGAGATCTTAAGGACTCTGACAAAGTAATGACAATAGTAGACATTTTATTAATTGATGAGACATTGTTTAACAATTAGTTTGTTTCTAAGGACAAAGCCTAAGTAAGGGTAGAACCTTCTGCGAAAGCAAAATCAACAGGTAAAGTGTTAAGTTGATAATACCACGGTAGAAAAAGTTACATTGCTAACTACTGTGTTGGTAATACCCGAGAAACTTCTGCCAGTAAAAAATGGAACCTGATTTCCAATCCTCATGTCAACCTATTCCTATGGAATGTGAAAAAGTACAGCCAGGATATTGAATCAGCTGTGTGTTACTGTGTAACCATTAAGTTAGTAAAGTGCACTGTATGTTTAGAAGGCAGGAAGGAAGTGTGAGATCTGTTAGACTTGAAGTATGATCTCCCTAGTCAAGTACTCCCTGGTGTGTAGGCATAAATTTGTTACATGTCAGAAGTGGAAGTAGTAAGTATTCACATAAACAAAATGAAGTATCCCTCGATCAATGTAAAAATCCAGACAACACTGGGCAAATTATTATATCTAGTTGCTGTAACTATAGATTTAATACACAATGTGATATTAGGAAAGGGATTTCTGCATTTTATGGCACTGTGGAAGCTGTTGTGTAGAAGCATGCACTTGTAATATAATTGATAAAAAATGTCTTCAGTGATTCACACTGACTAGTTAATTGTCAGTTGGAACCTTTTCCTGTTAGAAAATAAAACAATCTGTAAGGGGAAAGTCAAAATGTTAGCTCCTCACTAGCGTCAAAATGCTTACAAGAAGACATGGAGGCAGTGACTAAGGGCTTTGTTTAGCCCATTTAGCTGTCTACTTAGCAGATTAGGTCATGGTTAGTGAGAAATTTAGGAATACTATTGGAGGACTATGATTGATTCAAGCAATGAGAGAGAGAAAGATAGAAAGATGGAGAATGAGAGACAGAGAGACCTGGGAGAAAAGCCTAGAAACAATGGAGCTTAGAAATCATGCCAATAATTGAGGGAGAGAACTGTTATTGTGCTTGTTTGTTTTCCCTTGGATTAAGCCTAAGGTGTAATGGAAGGGCCTTTAGTTTGGGGCAATCCCATAAATTCAAACCTGATCACCTGGGACTATTCTCCTGGACTACCTCAACTAAGAGATGGGCCTAGTATAAAGGCCTGCTTGTAACTTGTGGGAGAACTTTTATGGACCTAATGAAACTTTCTTAGACTGAACTATTTTTTTAAAGATACTGCTTACTTTCTGTTTCTATTTTAAGTGTAGTGCTTATTTTATATCAGTAAATGGGAGATTTTGTGCATATCTTGCCTTCATTGTTGTTATAAATCTTAGTTTCCACCGGATATCCTGAAGTCAAATTAGGAGGTTTATTATTACTACAACAGAAACAAAACATAAAAGTATTTGTGCTAAGGAATAAAGCTATTTTTCTAAGAGTAGTATTAGCTTAATCAGGCACAATATGTAAAGCATGCCTAGGGAGAAAATTTGAAACCATACTAGATACCAAAATCCCAGAGCCAAGTAGTAAGATAAGAGGCATGGAAAATGCTTAAGAGCAGGATCATAGAAAAATCCCAGTGTTTGGAAGTGTATTGGACCCCAGTCATGGGGGATCTACAATGTTTTCCATTTATTTCAGAAAATCAGTTAGCATATCTAAATTTGATTCATGCCGTATGCCCCAATTGGACAAACCAATTGAAAAATTGAGCAATGCTAGGTTTCTGTTCTCTTTGGACCTAGCAAAGACTGCTGGCAAACTGCCCTAGTCTCAGAAGAAAAGAATAACATATCCCACAACAAATTCTTTTCCAATAGAGTTCTGCCTTTCATCACCATGAAGCACATACAACATTCCAGAAACTTAAGGAAAATTTTAAACCCCAGTGTCAATTAAGCAGAATCCTAACTTGATGGCACAACAATGTTTTTTTGTTTTTTTTTTGGATGAATTGGAAAAGCTATATCACTAATGTTCATTCTGTTTCAGTACCCCTGACTGGAGCTAGGTTAATCAATCTATATAAAAGTTAAGCATAGCATATGCTTAAAACTTGGGCTATATAACAGGCAGTGTGATAGTAAAACAATAGGCTGAAAACACAGAAGCACTACTAATGCAAACAGACAACTACAAAACACTTAAAGCTTTTTAAAATCTGATTAGCTATTATATTAATTTCCAGTTTTGCTAATGACCAAACTAACCAATAATAAGGCTTCTATGAATATTAAGTTGACAATTGAACAAGAAGAATTCATTAAGCAACTGATAAATTCTAAACCCTCCACTCCAGACTTTATCAAACGATTCTTGATATACTTGGACGCCATGGGGGGGGGGGGGTGCAGTCTTATCCGAATTCAGTGTTGGTGATGAGCATCCCATTTTTCATATCAGAAGAAAGAAGCACACACACACGCGCACACACGCACACACGCACACACACACACACACACACACATGCAAACACACACACACACGCACATGCAAACACACACACACACACACGCACACACACGCACACACACTCACATGCAAACACACACACACTCACACACATGCAAACACACACACACACGCATGCACACACATACTGGTAAGTGTGTGTGTGTGTGTGTGTGTGTGTGTGTGTGTGTGTGTGTGTGTGTGTGTGTGCGCATGTGTGTGCATGTGTGGCTTTTATGTGCATGCTGCATTATGAAAGAGACTGTGAAACTGAAATACAGGAATGGATTTTGGTTCCTTTGATACTCTTCAACAGCTACTTTGCTTTTTTATTTTTATTTTTTTGTTGTTGTTTCTTATTGCATACTTGTGAGCTAAGTATAGCAAGGCTAGTATTAACAGTTTTCTTTAGTATTGTGCTTGCTATGCACTAAATTCTGTAAAATCATTATCTGCAATTTACTCTAATTGCACATTTGCTTTTGATGATAATACATTGCTGCAGAGAACAACGATTTCACATCAGTTCTGATTCAGCATAGTACTAACATCTATCATAACAAAAGCTGAAAAGCTTTCAGAGTAATTATTTTCTGTATCCATTATGCATGTTGGACAGATACCACTGCATGCTTCAATAAAATGCAGTTACTAGACAACTGCAAAAGGCAGCCTGTCATTCCTTTACTGGAATTATACAAAACTATATTTTTGTAATTGCTTTTGCAATGATCCAAAATATACATTTTGGAAGTCATACCAAATAACAGTCATGATACTTTAAAATTGAAATAACCTTATTTTGTATATGCCTCTTATTTCTACTCCATCTTAAACAGTTGTTCGGATAAGGCAGTCCATATCCACACAAATATAATTAGAAGTTTAAAAACAACTCCTGGGGGTCAAATACCCATATAAATAAACTATATGAAACAATAAAAAAACTGCTTAATGCTTGTAAGATGTTTTGTTCTACCTACCTTAAGAATAGACTTAAGCAAACTAACAAAGAACTTAAGATAATTATTTGGAAGCTCATATCTGAGTGTGAACTTAAACTAGGTACTAAAGTTAAAAATAACTGCAAATATTTCTTTGGCTATGAAAGGAAGTTAAGAACTAAACCCAACGGCATTTGGAAATATTCCAGAATAATGCTGCACTCCCTGATCCAAAGGAAGTAGTTAATAAAAGAGCTAACAAAATAGTGAAGCTGTTACTCTTCCCACAGTTACAGTTATCACAAAGATTTCCCAGTCCCAGACACCCAGTTTAATTACTATGGAACAAGTTCTCTCAGCCTTTACAAAAATTAAGAATAGGCTAAACATGGGCACTAACAGCCTCTTTAATCTAAGCCTCTCCACTGGATACATTCCTGAAGCTTGAAAATCAGAAATTGCTGTGCGTTACACAAGGGTGGCCCAAACAAGGACCCTTGTAACTATAGACACATTAGTCTCACTAGCCTCATATTGAAAGCTAATGAGCACATTATCTCAGACTTCATTAATCTGGACACTGAAAATATCTTAACTCTGGACCCTCTCCAGTTTGCCTTTATCAAAGGAAGGTCCTGCCTCTTTAATGTCATTAATTTCTTTGAAAAAGTAACAGAAACAATGAATAGTGGTTATGCAGCGCAGTGCATATGGCATAACTAGACCTGGCCAGGGCCTTTGACTCTATCCCTCAAGCAGACATTATTGATAGATGTGAAAGTCTGAATAGAAATCCTTATATTGTGCGATGGACAGCTAGGTGGTTTTGTAACAGAACCCAGTTGGTTAGAATAGCATGTGCCACTTCTGAAAGCAAGAAAGTTACCAGTGGTATATCACATTGCTCAGTTTTGGGCACTCTCCTATTTGGCATATATTTATCAGACCATCAAGTCAGCATTCCTTGGCTATGGTTAAGTAAATTTACAGATGATTGTAAATTGGGTGTTGTTATTCGATCTTCAACTGACTAACAATTGCTCCAACATGGCTTAGACAATTGGTGCAAGGAAAAGGGTCTCAAACTAAATGTAAAAAATGTAGCATAGTTCATTTTGGTAAACAAAACAGTTTCACTTACCATACAGGAGATGTACCCTTCCAATCAGACAATGTTGTAGGGGATATTGGTGCAGTTGTTGACAATTCATGTTCATTTGGCCATCATGTCTCCACAATTATTCGGAAAGTCTTATATCTGGGCAATATAATTTCCAAAGGCATCTCCACTAGATCCAAAAAAGTTTTAATTCCTCTTTACTCATATCTCATCAGGCCCATTATTAAATACAATGCACCTTTTTATGTATTTATCTAAACTTTACTCAACTTGAGAGATCTCAAAGATTCATAACTAAACAGATTGATGGCCTCAAAAATCTTAGTTGTCAGGAGAAACTGGTAGCCCTTCCTCTGTACTCGGTCTCTTTGACCTCCTATCCCTTTACAGAACTAATGGTAAATCACATATTTGGTTAAAGGAACTAAAACTTTATCAGCAGATAAATAAGACACATTGACATGATCAATTCATATCCTCAAATACCCGTCACTTCTGAAACAAACTTTTACTAAATGTCAAGTAGAATATCATCCTTGCTTCTTTGAAGATAAACCTATCTAATTGGATGAGCAGCCTGAAATTGTTTCCTGTTATAGATTGTCTTGCCAGTCTTGAGGCTGGAGGGAAATGTTGAATAGCTTTTGGTTAGGCTTCAAACGGTCTGCAGACTGATTACTCAGTTCTTACTGTACCTATGAACCTATATAAGAAACAATAAAACCCCATAAATAGCTATTTTCAGAATCATATGCAGAAAAAAATCTCCAGTCAGACCCTAATGCTTTTCAGTAGAAGCCTACTAAGCTCTGGAAGCAAATATAAATTACTTCAGTGTTTTGTAGTACTGTTTCCTGCACTGAAGCAATCAATATGCATTGTGTTATTTACCTCTCTTTCTGGACATCCCATAGCTATGCGAATTTTCAGTTTTACAAAGAAATATATCTTTAGATAAAGCATACCTTGGCATTTACCCAGTCATCAATTAAAATAATTTATGCCATGTCTAACTAGAAATTATGTGAGTATAAACTAATGCAATAACAAATTGAAGTTAACCCTCAACTACTTGGACAGTCTTCTAAATACTTTTTGCATTTGAGGCAGAGGACAAACACAGCAGGTCTGTGAAGCAAAAGATGGAAAGAACTGGATCTCCTTAGGGACTGACAAAAATGTGCTGCAATAAGAGAAAAAGGAGGAAATAACACAGCATGGTGATTTTCCTTAAACAACTTACCCCAGGATACAAAAACTAATAGACAATAAATACCCTTGTACTTGATAAAATAATGATACTGAATAATTTTACATCAACAAAATATCACAAATTATTGTTATGGCTTAAAGATGAAGTGTAATTTTTTACCATTTCTTTTTTGTTATAATTATGTCCTCAAGCTGAAAAGTTGCCTTACTTATTAGTATAATCAATCTAAAATGAGTTGTTTTTACTGCAGACTACAAAAGGAAAACATGCCAATCCATTACAGACTGTTTCTGCCCACTAATACATTACCATAAGGTGGAGCTGGATGTCATGGAATCATAATGTAACCAGACAGATACTCAGAATGCAGTAAACAGAAGCACTGATTTATTAAACTTAATAAATATAAGTGCAATGAAGTAATTGAAGTAAAAACTAAACATTTTAGAATAAAAACACCCCTTTACAAGATGAGGACATAATTATAACAGAAATAAATGTTAAAAAATAAATTTGCAGTTCATTTTAAATGCCACTTAAATGTCAAATTATTGAAGTACATGTGCCATAAATCATTTCCATTCAACAATACCATCTACTTTAACATCATTTCAGAAATATTATTTAAATGATTGTAAAATATATGGCCTAAACAAGGGCAATCAATTTTCGATAAATTAATACCTTAATCAAAAAAAGTTTCTAGTGTTAAACAATGGTCAACATACTTTATTAATGAAATGAATAAGTATGACAAAGCTGCTGGAAGACCTTATATATCTAAAAACCTGTGAAATATACAGGAATGGGAACATTTTTTTGGTAATTTATTAAGCATATTTTCCTTTCTCTGAAAATGATTTTGAAATTAAATGCTGTGGTTCTTCTATTTCTTGGTAAGCAGCGTCCAGCCCTATCTCATAAATTAACACAGGACCTTTAAGAACATTCTGAATACATGCCAGTCACATTGTTCTAAGGAATCTATTAGTTATTTATGGTTTTAAAGCAGCCAGTCTAATGAATATTTTCTTTTTTTTTTGACTCCTATAAACCAGTATGGATTTGTTCAACCCAAATGTGAAAAGTATACACAAGAAAAATAAGCTTTGTCTCAGCTAATGTCAACAGTATGACAAAACTGGTCTACTTATTCGGAACACTGAGAGAAATTCTGTCTCCCCAAACTGATATTACTTATGGAAAATATGAAAGCTTTTCAAATGGATTACGTTTCTCAAGTCTTGCAGCATTTAATTGAAGAGACTTCAATTAAATTAAACCCATATATTTCGACAATGAACAAGGTACCAGACAAGGGTTTTCACATTCATCCATATAATAATCGAAAAACATGACAGGAGTAATAAGAAAATGTAAAAATAACAAAACACCGGGCTGGAAATATCCACTACTTCTTTGTGCTATTGTTTTTGAACTTAACAGAACTTCCTCAGAGTTAAAAGAAATTACATCACTTCCTGCTGTTTTAATACAAAATTTGACATAAAAAAAAAAAAAATTGAAATGTACCTTTAAAAACAACTTACTTCAATAATTTAATATTAACTGCAATAAAAACCAATAAACTACATTATTAGTAAAAACATTTCATAAAAAAGAGATTGCTTCTTCAAAACACATCGTATGGAGATAACATCATTAATGGCTTGAGTATTTGCAGCATTAAGAATAATCTACCAGTAAAGTTCCCTTTCCTCCAAGGAAAGCCCCCCCCCCCCCCCACCCTGATTGGGGGAAACCTTTTCTACTACACAAAAAGAACATTTTCTAAAGTCAGAAAAGACAATAGAATTTGTATATTGCATTTCTACTATCTTTTGTATGGATACTGTAAGTGTGCTGGTAAATCCTTTCCTAAGTGTTCCCTCGGTCTTACCTACATAGAATGCAGGACAGGTGGTACAAAAAGCCAAATACACTGCCCCTTTTGTATTACAGTCGTAAGTCCCTTTAAGTGAAATCATTCTAGAGAACCCAGTTCTGTTAAGTTCAAGAACGAAAGCACTTAACTTTTTACAATAAAAGAAACTGTGGACATTTTTTGAGCAGTGTTTTGTTATTTTTACATTCATCCATATATAATTGAACAGGAAACAACTAACACCACTAACAAGGCAAAACAGGCAAATAGATGAATATAATAGTTCCATGGAATTGTCAAACAATTATTTTTTCCTGGTGATGTTTTTATATGTGTGAAGAAGGCAGGAAAAATATTATCACATGTAAACAAATGCTAAAAAAATGGTGCCCTTGCAGTACTGTAGATGAAAATTAAAGTGACTCTATATGCCACCAAATGACAAAGAGTCTCACTGAGAGTGTAACTGGAGTGATAGGTGAAATCATCTTTTGGAAGAGAATTATGCTTGGAAGGAAATTAAAAATAAACTTTATTATATAAATGATGACTCTACATGATTGCCTGTTACAAAACTGGAAATGTTTACTATATGCTACAAGAACAAGGATATGGCTGTATTATAGATGGTTATTTTAAAATTTGTACACATTTATGTAGAGCACAAAATTAGAACAGCTGTTGTTCCATCACAAAGTGAGGTTTGGGAACATGCTAATTTGTCCCGACACACTTCTATTGTTTATTGGTTAGGACAGAATAGACAAAGAAGGGGACTAAAGGTTTGGGGTGGGAAAGGGGATGGGGGGGGTTAGGCTGGCAAGGGAGTAGAAGGCAGTTAGGTAGAGTTGTGAGTAAGGAAGGGTTAAGTTAGTGGGAAGGAGGGCTGTGAAGGAAGTGCAGTAAGTGAAAGAAAGGGCTTGAAGAGATTTTATGTAAGTGTAGTTTAGGAAGGGATTAGATTTAGGTGTGAACTTGCTGAGTTGTTGTTATTGTCTTTTGTCTTTTCCCGGTTAGGGGTTGCCACAGTGGAACTCCAGTCCACTAATGATTGGCAGTAGATTTTCACGAACGCCGAGGTGCCAGCTCGATGTTCAACCTTCAATGAAGGCATGCCCATTTACGCATGTCTTTTGATGCCCACCCAACCACGGGGAGGACATGCAGACTCCACACAGAAGGCATTCCCCACACTCCAGCCGAGAATCGAATGGGAGAACCTTTTGCTGTGAGGCAACAGTGCTAACGCTGCACCACCATGTATGTGTGAACTTGCTGAGTGGTGAGTATATATTCAGATGGCAAGCAGTTATTTCAGTGGACAAGTAAGTCTTTGATTGGCAGTAGCAGTCATGGAGGAGGCTGGTAATGGTTGTGTTTTTTATATTTTCTTGTTGTCAAGTTACTGGTAAATGGTTTGGATGATGTTGAGATACTCTGTGCAAGTGGAGTGGTGCTTCCTGGCATTGCGTTGGTGTACCATTGATCAGTCTGTTATCAGGGTTATTTTGCTGGGGTCACATAAGTTGCATTCATTCATGGAAGGCAGGGGTCTTATAGTGCCATCAGCTTTATTGGTTGTTTGCTCATTGGGGAGAGCTCGGAGTTTCTTCACTGGCATGTTTCAGTGAAGTAATTCATGTCACCATTAAGGCAGGATTCTCTAGGTCAGGCACTTCTGTTTTTGTTTTTTGTTAAAGTCGAGTAGGTCCAGGAGTAGCAGTAATGTGAGCCATGTCCCTGTAGCAAAAAACTTCAAATAATTTGTGTTTAATTCTTTGTATCTTCTAATTGGCATCTTCTGGTGGTGATTTTAGTTGTGTTCCTCTAGGGTAGTTTACTGGTGATGGTAGGTAAGGCAGGGAATGGCCAGTTTTCTGCTGGGATGGTTCTCAGCTGGATGCCAAGTGTTAGGTAGCAAGTTTCTTGGGCTGTGAGGCACCTATGAGTAATGGTTGCTTGCCTCTCATGAGTGGTGAAGCACTATCTGTTGGGATAGGGGGGTAAGTGGATTTGTGGCTTGTGTGTTTGCCATTTCGGTAATCCAATTTGAAAAAAAAAATGAAGAAGGGAATAGTTAAAGGGGGGGGGGATGAGGCAGCAAACAGGTTGAAGTGTGATCATAGGGTAGCATGTTACCCCAGGTCATTGCTCTCAACCTTCCATCTCTGTAATGAGGAGCACTAGTCTTCATCAGGTGGAACAAATGGGCAATATGTGGAATGCTTGTTTACAGGGATATCAGTTAGAAATTCCTAACTCTAAATGTGTGATAGAGCCTTTCATGTGGAATTTCAAGGATAGTGAACTTTTAAGACCTCGAGGATGTATGTTCCTCGTAATGAGGTACGCTTGAGAGGTATGCTCCAGGGGAGAGAGTCAGAGGTTCAGGGGAGAGAGGCAGGTAAAATAATGTTGTTGGGTCAATTATATTTTCATGCTGTTTCAATGCTTTATACAGGGCAGTGGTCTAAGAAGGATATGAAGGCGGTTACTGAGCATACTGGTAGTGCAGTTGTTATAAATTAGTCTACTCATATATACTATCCCAACAAGTGAACTGATCCATGATTATGTTTTATACTCACAATATTGGTACTTGATTCCGTCAGCCCTAATTGGCCTTTTGTGTAGCTTTGAGTAAGTCAATTAGCCAGACATTGCTCCCAGGTCATTACTGAAATGGAGGTGTGTGTTCAAGGGGAATACCTGATTATTAAAGGGGTATGATTATTCTGCAACAGGAGGAGGTATTCAAATCGGGGGTCATGATCAGCCATGCTGACATCCAAAAAAAAGGGGGAAGGAGTAACAAAGGAAGAGATAGGGGCAATAGGGAAGAGAGTGGCATGGTGTACTGCAGATAGAGGTTCAGGGGATGAAGATAAGATTGGGGTATTTGCTCTTGCCTACAGGATGGGCCTGGTTAGCCACAGTTAATGAGGGTATGATTCAGCTTTAAGGCCATGATACTATTTTTTCCCCTGCAGCGTGCTTAATGGTGTTCTTTATTTTGCAGATGGTGGGAACACAGAGCTTGAGGCAGAGATGGGTGGCAATGTTTCACAGGCAGAAGAGCTATTTCAAGAATTGCTGACTGGGGAGTCAGCGGTGGCAAAAGTCCCTGGTGTGTCCAGTCAAAAGAGGGGAGGGTAAGTGGTGAAAACCAGGTCAGGGACCCAAGGGAAGTGGGCATGGCAGTCAATGGAGAGTGCAACAGTGAAGGATCTGACCATTGGAGCTGTACACAATGCAGCTGCAGGTAATGGCACATTGCTGGGAATTGAGTTGGACTTGCTGGAGGAAGACATGGTTGGCTAGTCTTTTCAGCAACTTGGGGGGAGGATGATACTCTCAGAGGATCAGGGGAGAGTTACTGAAGAGGGGCAGATCCATGGAGATACATTTAGTGGGAAAGGCAGCTTACAGTTGTTTATAGGGAGTTTAGGATCATCCATAGGTGGGGTGGAGTCACAACAGCAAGAAGTGGTTCAGACTTTAGGATCAAACCAGAGGATTGGTTAACTACACAGGTATTAAGTCAAGGAGCATTGGGGGTTGTTATGACTTCTCACATAACAGTGTCGTTTAAGGAAAATATCTGGAAAGGGGGGTATGTTGATGTTTTAAAGCTAATTGTTGCTGAAGGGATGTAATCCTTGGTGGAAGTGGAAGCAGCAAAAAACAATGATTTTCTAGCAGCATTGGGGTGAAGGAGAGTAGGTAAGATGTGGATGAGAAAATGGGACAGTTGGGTGCTGAGTTTCATGTGATATATGGTGGTCTGGTTGGAAAAGGATAATTCTTTGGCATTACCACTTCTGGCTTATTTTCTCATGATCTATGAGGTGCGGTCTGCAGGCAGGGAATGCCTGGTTGTGGTATGATCAATGGTTTTGTAAGCAACAGGCTGTGGATTAATCACTCCGTTGAGAAGTTAGGCACCCAAACATTTGGTTAGCTACCATGATGGATAAGTATAAGGCTGTCAGTAGAGGGGATAAGCTAGGAGTGGAAGTGGTAGGAGTATGCTGGGCCTTTAATATGGGGTATTGCTCATGGGTGGCGTGCAGGTTCTCACACACTTGCTCAAAGTGTATGGGGATACATCCAGCAGTGCAGTGTGGATGCAAGAAAGGCAACATGGTTATCCTAGGTTTGTTTTTGGCTGAAATGGGAGCATTGCCTATTTCCTTTCAGGGATTTTAAAATTTTCAAGGTTGAGGGAATTTTCAAGGGCAGAATGGAGGTGTGTCTTTCTGAGGATAGACGCAAAACCAGAGGATACATTTACTGACTAATGTTCATGTATTGTGGTACATGCTCCAGTAATTTCCAGACCAGAAAGTTGCAGAGGAGTTGATAGAAGGATTTTTGTTGGGCATGGGGGGGGGGTCTATTAAATCAAGTGTTGGGAGGGATGGCTCCATTTGCAAGAATTTGTGTTCTGTGAAATGGAGGGAGGATATTTTGATGGGTTTGTTGAAGAAGGTGAGGCTTGTAGGTAGGTAGGTTACTGGACCAGTCTGACCACCCTTCTTGTGGTAGTTTTAAGTTTTTTCCATTAGATTTGGTTCCTAAGAAGTCATCTGGTAAATTTCAATTAATTCACCATTTGCCCTATCCAGAAGGAAACTCTGTTAATGGTTTTATTTTGGTAGAAGACTCAAAAGTGAGTTATGCTTCACTGGATGACATGTGCAGGTCATTCAGGGGTCTGCAAATCCGTGGCTGGTGAAGGTGGATATTAAATCTGAGTTTCAGCTGCTAATGGTGAAAGAGGAAGAGTGGCCATTGTTAGTTATGATGGTTGAGGAAAAGTTTTACTTTGACAAGGCTATGCTGATGGGATGTTCACTTTGTTTATCACTGCTTTCCATTGGATTTGGCAACAATGGATGGGCACTCAGAAGGCAGTCCATTTTCTGGATGATTTCTTATTAGTGGCCGAGGGATTTGAATGAGAGAAAGAAGCTATGCAGAAGTTTTTGGGGATGTGTGATGAGCTGGGTATCCCACTCGCTACCCAGAAGTTAGAGGGCCCTGCCCAAGCATTGAGTTTTTTTGGGGCTACTAGTAGATGTGGAATGTGGATTGTTCTGTTTATCATTTGAGAAAATAACACTCTTGAAGGAGGATATTGCATGGGTGAGAGGCAAGGACAAGATGTGAAATAGGGACATCATGGAACTTTTAGAGATAATAACTTTGCATGTTGGGCAATTCACCCTGCTTGTAAATTTTGTAGATCTGTGGCTTTTTTGTTAAACATGGGAAGAAGTAAGCATCATTGGGTGAGGATTGGTTTGCTAGTTCATGCAGATTTAGAATTGTGGCTGTCCCTTTTGGCACAGTTTAATAGGGAATTGACATTATTTACAGACCCACCAAGGGTATTGGCATAGATGTGTTTTTAGAGGTAAATGGTTTGCAGCTCAATTGCTGGAAGATTGGATGGAGGAATGGAGGAGAGATGTAGCCTTTTTGGAATTAATGCCAATTTGGATAGCTTCTGTAGTATGGGAAGAGCAGTTCGTAGGAGGAGGGTTGTTTTTCATTTGGACAATACTGTAGTAGTATAAGTTTTACAATCTAAGACAGCAAAGTCAGAACTGATTTTGTTAGTATTACATAAGTTGCTTTTACAGAGTTTGGTGATAAAATTCTTCTTTTACAGCTATGCATTTGGCTGGGGTTAGGAAACGGATTGCTGACAGTTTGCCTTGTTTACAGTTTTGCAGATTCCTGGAGTTAGATCTGAAAGCAGCTGATGAATCAATGGCATTGCCAGATGAGGTGTGGCAGATTGGGCTGAAGTAACCAGAAGTTTGGTGCAGCAATCTTGGGCAACTTCTACAAGAAAGTTGTATGGTATGGCTTTACATGATTTTGATAAATGTGTTTTGCAGCTTCGTAAGGAAGAGGGATTTTGATCTGAAGGATTGTTGTTGCAATACTTGGCTTGGGTTTGGCTTAAGGTAAGGCTTTTCAGTGGGTTAAAGTGGACCTGGCTGCTATTAGTATATTTGTGTGGGTGGCCAGCTTGCAGAATTTAGGAAGTTCTGAACAGAGAATTATTTGGTGAAGAAACGGGGTAGAGTTGCCAATGTTAAGACGGAGAAATGATGGCCATTGACAAGACAGGTTTTGAACATTTTGTGATAAGGTTTAGCTTTGATGAATGGTGATACAAGAGAGGATACTTTATGGGCAATAGATGGCAGTGAGTTGGGTTTACATCCCTGTGGGTGGAGAGTCATATGGAATGGTATCAGACATCTTAGATGTCATCAGCTTTGGGAGGAGTTTGCGGACATACAGTCATGGATTGGACTCCTGTGAGTCCTAATTGTTCATTTGGCAGTTAATGATTTGGTAATAATTCTGAAGCATAAGTTGATCTATAGGTTGAAAACCACTTGGCACCACAGGACCCGGAAGCACGTAAACAAAGGCTTTCAAAATAAGCAGATGAAGAAATCAAACAGCTGCTAGATCTCCAATGAGCTCCTTTAATATAACTAGGCAAAGTAAAAATCCACAATATCTTCCAAGCGCTTTCACTCGACCACTTGTGAGCTTTTTCAAGGCAAAAAACATTGCTGGAAGTTCATTCACATTAAATACTTCCACAATCATCACATGACTTCCTGTGAACCTTTTCCAACAGGAAAATTACCATATAAGGAAATTCTAAAATGCATTCTTATTATCATTAAAAATTCATTTTCTAAAAAAATCTCAGCAACTGGATACCATGTTAAACATAAAATTAAATCAAACTGTTAAAATGTGCCAAAAAACAATTCTGCAAAATATTTTTATAATCACAAATAAGTGCAGTGACCCCTTTTTTACCATCGGGGATAAAATCAAAACTCCAAATTAAAACCTAGAGTTACTGAATAGCATTGTAAAACGTTTCTTTTCTAAGTTTCAAGTGTATGACATAACATTCCATATATCTTATTATAAAATTTTGGAAATTCAAAAGTGAATAAAACAATAAATGTCATGTTGTGCCAAACTGTGTTATAGACGGGCTTGCCTCAATTTCAGAACACTAATAATGTTAAGAATGTGAATACCGTGAGCTATTTTGGCAGCTCCGTTTAGACGCTACTAGATACCCAGGTCTGAACGACACCCTTAACATTATTAGTGTTCTGAAATTGAGGCAAGCCCGTCTATAACACAGTTTGGCACAACATGACATTTATTGTTTTATTCACTTTTGAATTTACAAAATTTTATAATAAGATATATGGAATGTTATGTCATACACTTGAAACTTAGAAAAGAAACATTTTACAATGCTATTCAGTAACTCTAGGTTTTAATTTGGAGTTTTGATTTTATCCCCGATGGTAAAAAAGGGGTCACTGCACTTATTTGTGATTATAAAAATATTTTGCAGAATTGTTTTTTGGCACATTTTAACAGTTTGATTTAATTTTATGTTTAACATGGTATCCAGTTGCTGAGATTTTTAGAAAATGAATTTTTAATGATAATAAGAATGCATTTTAGAATTTCCTTATATGGTAATTTTCCTGTTGGGAAAGGTTCACAGGAAGTCATGTGATGATTGTGGAAGTATTTAATGAGAATGAACTTCCAGCAATGTTTTTTGCCTTGAAAAGCTCAAGTGGTCGAGTGAAAGCGCTTGGAAGATATTGTGGATTTTTACTTTGCCTAGTTATATTAAAGGAGCTCATTGGAGATCTAGCAGCTGTTTGATTTCTTCATCTGCTTATTTTGAAAGCCTTTGTTTACGTGCCGGTCCTGTGGTGCCAAGTGGTTTTCATTCTTGGTTTGATTTTGCTTCTAGTTTTGGTGTTTTTTGGTCGATTTTTACACATGGCAGAAGGAACGGAAGCCAGCGGCTTCACCCACACTCCGGCAGTACTGAAAGCCGATTCTGAAGATGCTGACACAGCCCCAGTTTCCAGGGCTGAGTTTAAACAGGTTTTAACACTATTGACACAATTGACTTCAATGTTTGAACAACGGACACAACCAACAGCTTCCCAGATACCGGGGAACGAACAACAATTTAACAATTCCCCCAGAACACTTGCTGAAGTGGTTGGGGTTGGAAATGTTACAAGGAACGCTGAGAGAGGGTGTAATCATAGTAATTTGAATTCAAATTGTTTTGACCAAGTTAAAACAAACAACCAGGCTGCTTCTGGGTCAAATGAGCAGAGGAAGTCCTTTGACTTCAAATCTTGGACAAAACAACAGTTTAATTTCAGAAAAGGTACTGTGCTTCATGATAATTACAAAAATCTTGAAAATGTGTTTTCTGACTTTAAAGACAATATGGGAGAGAGGCAGGTAAAATAATGTTGTTGGGTCAATTATATTTTCATGCTGTTTCAATGCTTTATACAGGGCAGTGGTCTAAGAAGGATATGAAGGTGGTTACTGAGCATATTGGTAGTGCAGTTGTTATAGATTAGTCTACTCATATATACTATCCCAACAAGTGAACTGATCCATGATTATGTTTTATACTCACAATATTGGTACTTGATTCCATCAGCCCTAATTGGCCTTTTGTGTAGCTTTGAGTAAGTCAATTAGCCAGACATTGCTCCCAGGTCATTACTGAAATGGAGGTGTGTGTTCAAGGGGAATACCTGATTATTAAAGTGGTATGATTATTCTGCAACAGGAGGAGGTATTCAAATGGGGGGTCATGATCAGCCATGCTGACATCCAAAAAAAAGGGGGAAGGAGTAACAGAGGAAGAGATAGGGGCAATAGGGAAGAGAGTGGCATGGTGTACTGCAGATAGAGGTTCAGGGGATGAAGATAAGATTGGGGTATTTGCTCTTGCCTACAGGATGGGCCTGGTTAGCCACAGTTAATGAGGGTATGATTCAGCTTTAAGGCCATGATACTATTTTTCCCCCTGCAGCGTGCTTAATGGTGTTCTTTATTTTGCAGATGGTGGGAACGCAGAGCTTGAGGCAGAGATGGGTGGCAATGTTTCACAGGCAGAAGAGCTATTTCAAGAATTGCTGTCTGGGGAGTCAGCGGTGGCAAAAGACCCTGGTGTGTCCAGTCAAAAGAGGGGAGGGTAAGTGGTGAAAACCAGGTCAGGGACCCAAGGGAAGTGGGCATAGCAGTCAATGGAGAGTGCCACAGTGAAGGATCTGACCATTGGAGCTGTACACAATGCAGCTGCAGGTAATGGCACATTGCTGGGAATTGAGTTGGACTTGCTGGAGGGAGACATGGTTGGCTAGTCTTTTCAGCAACTTGGGGGGAGGATGATACTCTCAGAGGATCAGGGGAGAGTTACTGAAGAGGGGCAGATCCATGGAGATACATTTAGTGGGAAAGGCAGCTTACAGTTGTTTATAGGGAGTTTAGGATCATCCATAGGTGGGGTGGAGTCACAACAGCAAGAAGTGGTTCAGACTTTAGGATCAAACCAGAGGATTGGTTAACTACACAGGTATTAAGTCAAGGAGCATTGGGGGTTGTTATGACTTCTCACATAACAGTGTCGTTTAAGGAAAATATCTAAATATCTGGAAAGGGGGGTATGTTAATGTTTTAAAGCTAATTGTTGCTGAAGGGATGTAATCCTTGGTGGAAGTGGAAGCAGCAAAAAACAATGATTTTCTAGCAGCACTGGGGTGGAGGAGAGTAGGTAAGATGTGGATGAGAAAATGGGACAGTTGGGTGCTGAGTTTCATGTAATATATGGTGGTCTGGTTGGAAAAGGATAATTCTTTGGCATTACCACTTCTGGCTTATTTTCTCATGATCTATGAGGTGCAGTCTGCAGGCAGGGAATGCCTGGTTGTGGTATGATCAATGGTTTTGTAAGCAACAGGCTGTGGATTAATCACTCCGTTGAAAAGTTAGGCACCCAAACATTTGGTTAGCTACCATGATGGATAAGTATAAGGCTGTCAGTAGAGGGGATAAGCTAGGAGTGGAAGTGGTAGGAGTATGCTGGGCCTTTAATATGGGGTATTGCTCATGGGTGGCATGCAGGTTCTCACACACTTGCTCAAAGTGTATGGGGATACATCCAGCAGTGCAGTGTGGATGCAAGAAAGGCAACATGGTTATCCTAGGTTTGTTTTTGGCTGAAATGGGAGCATTGCCTATTTCCTTTCAGGGATTTTAAAATTTTCAAGGTCGAGGGAGTTTTCAAGGGCAGAATGGAGGTGTGTCTGAAGATAGACGCAAAACCAGAGGATACATTTACTGACTAATGTTCAGGTATTGTGGTACATGCTCCAGTAATTTCCAGACCAGAAAGTTGAAGAGGAGTTGATAGAAGGATTTTTGTTGGGCATGGGTGGGGGGGGGGGCTCTATTAAATCAAGTGTTGGGAGGGATGGCTCCATTTGCAAGAATTTGTGTTCTGTGAAATGGAGGGAGGATATTTTGATGGGTTTGTCGAAGAAGGTGAGGCTTGTAGGTAGGTTACTGGACCAGTCTGACCACCCTTCTTGTGGTAGTTTTAATTTTTTTCCATTAGATTTGGTTCCTAAGAAGTCATCTGGTAAATTTCAATTAATTCACCATTTGCCCTATCCAGAAGGAAACTCTGTTAATGGTTTTATTTTGGTAGAAGACTCAAAAGTGAGTTATGCTTCACTGGATGACATGTGCAGGTCATTCAGGGGTCTGCAAATCCATGGCTGGTGAAGGTGGATATTAAATCAGATTTGCAGCTGCTAATGGTGAAAGAGGAAGAGTGGCCATTGTTAGTTATGATGGTTGAGGAAAAGTTTTACTTTGACAAGGCTATGCTGATGGGATGTTCACTTTGTTTAACACTGCTTTCCATTGGATTTGGCAACAATGGATGGGCACTCAGAAGGCAGTCCATTTTCTGGATGATTGCTTATTAGTGGCCGAGGGACTTGAATGAGAGAAAGAAGCTATGCAGGAGTTTTTGGGGATGAGAGAAAGAAGCTATGCAGGAGTTTTTGGGGATGTGTGATGAGCTGGGTATCCCACTGGCTACCCAGAAGTTAGAGGGCCCTGCCCAAGCATTAAGTTTTTTGGGGGCTACTAGTAGATGTGGAATGTGGATTGTTCTATTTACCATTTGAGAAAATAACACTCTTGAAGGAGGATATTGCATGGGTGAGAGGCAAGGACAAGGTGTGAAATAGGGACATCATGGAACTTTTAGAGATAATAACTTTGCATGTTGGGCAATTCACCCTGCTTGTAAATTTTGTAGATCTGTGGCTTTTTTGTTAAACATAGGAAGAAGTAAGCATCATTGGGTGAGGATTGGTTTGCTAGTTCATGCATATTTAGAATTGTGGCTGTCCCTTTTGGCACAGTTTAATAGGGAATTGACATTATTTACAGACCCAGCAAGGGTATTGGCATAGATGTGTTTTTAGAGGTAAATGGTTTGCAGCTCAATTGCTGGAAGATTGGATGGAGGAATGGAGGAGAGATGTAGCCTTTTTGGAATTAATGCCAATTTGGATAGCTTCTGTAGTATGGGAAGAGCAGTTCATAGGAGGAGGGTTGTTTTTCATTTGGACAATACTGTAGTAGTATAAGTTTTACAATCTAAGACAGCAAAGTCAGAACTGATTTTGTTAGTATTACATAAGTTGCTTTTACAGAGTTTGGTGATAAAATTTTTCTTTTACAGCAATGCATTTGGCTGGGGTTAGGAAACGGATTGCTGACAGTTTGCCTTGTTTACAGTTTTGCAGATTCCTGCAGTTAGATCTGAAAGCAACTTCTACAAGAAAGTTGTATGGTATGGCTTTACATGATTTTGAAAAATGTGTTTTGCAGCTTCGTAAGGAAGAGGGATTTTGGTCTGAAGGATTGTTGTTGCGATACTTGGCTTGTGTTTGGCTTAAGGTAAGGCTTTTCAGTGGGTTAAAGTGGACCTGGCTGCTATTAGTATATTTGTGTGGGTGGCCAGCTTGCAGAATTTAGGAAGTTCTGAACAGAGAATTATTTGGTGAAGAAACGGGGTAGAGTTGCCAATGTTAAGACAGAGAAATGATGGCCATTGACAAGACAGGTTTTGAACATTTTGTGATAAGGCTTAGCTTTGATGAATGGTGATTCAAGAGAGGATACTTTATGGGCAATAGATGGCAGTGAGTTGGGTTTACATCCCTGTGGGTGGAGAGTCATATGGAATGGTATCAGACATCTTAGATGTCATCAGCTTTGGGAGGAGTTTGCGGACATACAGTCATGGATTGGACTCCTGTGAGTCCTAATTGTTCATTTGGCAGTTAATGATTTGGTAATAATTCTGAAGCATAAGTTGATCTATAGGTTATTACAGGATTTTGCTAATTTGAAAAGGTTATATCTAAATATGTATATTGTGTGGTCTGAAATAAAATGGCATTTATTTTGGAGGAATGCCGCCAGTTTTATGGCCATAGAGTGGGCTTATCAGTTTTTCAGTTTTAGGTTGGTGAGGAAACTGGCCAGTCTGGGTATTAATATGATAGAGCATAGGGACTGTGATTACAGGTACCCAGTTTGGTACAGGGTGGATGGGGTGCATCTGAGTGAGTTTGGATTGGACTTATTTAATGTAGATTTGGTTCTGTTTTTGGAAGGTTTGGTGAAGGCGTTGCAGTAAGTGAGGGGGAACAGCCTATGTCAGACTGGTGAGCAGAGAAGAGGGACAGGCTTCTTCCTCTTTTGTTCCTCCTCTGATGTTGGTTGGATTCCAGGAGTTCGGGGGAGGATGAACATGAACGTTGGAACACTGCTTTCATAAGTGAAAGTAAATGAGCAGTGGTGGCACACAGGTCATTTGGCCAGGGTGAGCAGGGTAATGCTGCCTTGGTAAATTGTTGCATAGATGTTTATGTTGTGATAAATAAATTAAAATGTTGTGCAATAAAGTTATGTTTAAGAAAGTTTTTAATAAAGGTCCTCAAATGCAATTTGGTGTGGTGTGTTTTATTGAAGGGGATCGGGGCAAGTGAGGTTTGCGAACAAACTAATTTGTCCTGAGACATCTTCAGTGTTTAGTGGTTAGGAGAGAACTGGCAAAGAAGGGGCCTACGGGTTTGGGGTGGGGAGGTTTAAGTTAGGGGGAAGGAGGATTGTGGAGGAAGTGAGGCAGGTATACGGAGGGACTTAAGGTCTGCCCACCCTCTCTCCTCTTTTTATGACATGGAGGTTGATGTGTGTTTAGGCAGAGAAGAGGGCAGACCTGTCCCTCTTCTGTTGCCCCACAAGTGTTGGTTGGATTCAAGGAGTTTGTGGAATTAAAGTGAGTGTTGGAATGCTGCTTTTATAAGTGACAGTAAGTGAGCAGTGGTGGTGATATGCTTATTTGGCCAGGGTAAGCGGAGGCATGCTGCCCTGGTAAATCATTACATAGATGTTTATGTTGTGATTAATAAATTAAAATGTTGTGCAATAAAATTATGTTTAAGAAAGTTCTTAATAAAGGTTGTCAAATGCAATTTGGTGTGGTGTGTTTTATTGAAGGGGAATGGGACAAATAAGCAAAACCGAAGTCCTAAGAAATTATTATGTGTATCTCTAAATTTAGTCTGACGTTAACTGCATAAATTTGACTCCTATCTTTCCATAGGTACATACATTTCCTGATCTTATGCTGCATATTTTATTTTTATTTATTTAACATTTGTTGACCGGGAAAGTCTGATTAGGTTCCACAGAGCCTGTTTACAGTGGAGGCCTGGGGAGAAATGCTCCAGATGCATGTCTTTGGAATGTGGGAGGAAACCCACGCAAACACAGGGAAAACATGCAAACTCCACACATAAGGCACCTCAGCCGAGAATCGAACCAGAGAACCTCTTGCTGTGAGGTGACAACGTTAACCGCTGCACCACTGTGCTGCCCACTATGCCTGCATATGAATTTTGCTCTAATAGATCTCACTTATAGCATTACCCTAGTTGTACTGCAGATTGAAAATGCTACCTGCTTCTTTATTCCAGTTAAAGAAATGGCAACACATGGAGTAATAGATAAAGAAGCCACTACTTAAACTAAATGTGTACTAGTTATTTGTATTAGCAAAACATATTTAAATACTTACATACCAATGTAAGCAAATATTAAAACATTTTTTGGCAACAGTTTAATATGTAGTTTCTAGTCATATTGTCCAGAAGACCATTCATGAGGCTAGTCTGTTTTCTCAAAGGCACTGTCTCATTAAGCAATTAGCCCAAGGTTACACAGTAGGGAAATGAAAGCTAAGATAATCAAACCCTGGATTTTCAGAATCAGCTTTTTAATAGCTCATAGCCTTAATTGCCAGCACTATCAGACTTTTAAAGAAATACTATTTTATTGCCGAAGTATTTATTGAATTTATTTTTTTTTATTTTACACATTTGTTGAGTAGCTAAACCCCTCAATTCAAATATTTTTTTCAGGGTCAGCCTAGCAGCAATGTCTTATTAAGAGACTTGTTCATAGTCACACAGAAAGCAAATGGAGGTAAAAAGAATCAAACCCTGTTCCATAGGCACGAGACACAGTTCATTTAAAGCTCAAAAACGCTAATCCTTAGTATTAACTTCATAAAAATGAACTCTAGCAGTGTGTGTGTGTGTGTGTGTGTGTGTGTGTGTGTGTGTGTGTGTGTGTGTGTGTGTGTGTGTGTGTGTGTGTGTGTGTGTGTGTGTGTGTGTGTGTGTGTGTGTGTGTGTGTGTGTGTGTGTGTGTGTGTGTGTGTGTGTGTGTGTGTGTGTGTGTGTGTGTGTGTGTGTGTGTGTGTGTGGTAATAGAACCCATACTTTCCTCATATTCAAAAACCAGAGGGGGTGGTGCTACCCACTGGACCACTAACAAAAGGGAAGTCCTTTAGTCTTGATCTTTTGCTGTAAAATACTTGCAATTGTTTTACATATTTTAAATTGTTCTGACATTATAATTTCTTCTAAGTGATAAAAAGTTAAACAGATGAACTAGTTAAGCATTAATACAATGTGATATTTGTATTCCTGTTTTTCAAATCATAATGTGGAAATCTAATATTCCCAGATCAGCTTAGCTTTGCATCCATAATCAAATGCTGTTTACAAAGTTATTACTCTGTGTTGCCTTGAAATAATTGAAATGTAAATGATTTAATAACAATTCATTTACAAATTCAGTGTGCTAAGAAACAATATATTGCATTTTGTCAGCAAAAATTAAATAGCTTAAGATTTTTATAATAATCCTTCAGTGCATTATTACAAGAAGTACCTGTAAGAAGGCCTAGACATACACGATTCATGCAATTTGTTACAAGGCGCGTGGTCTAATATTATGATAGCAGCTTTTATAGTATGACTGTTATACATGTGAAAATGTCTTCAAAAAGACTTACTTAAATAAACAAATGCCCCAAAATGTTTGCAGATCAGTTTGGAAACTGCTGACTATGTAACAATAAAGATGTAATTACATGAATACACATCCCTGGCAGGTGTCTGTATTTCTAGATATCTTGGCAAGCATTCAAAATTATTATACACATAATTTGGAATGTCCAAATATCTAACAGTTGGTATTCTAACTGCACAATTGAAAATCATGAGCTAAGGCTGGCAAAAGCAAGAAAACTTAATAAAGGAAAATCGAACACTTTCAAACAGCACAGACTACTATAATGCAACATAACCAGTTGGTAACATAGAACTTTCATTTACAAGGTATACATTACTTCAGTTCATTAGTTAAGGTAGGACATGTCAGATATGCCATAGACATAAACCAAAAGAATGGTATCTACTGTGTATATTATGTCACATTAATACTTTTTTAAATCACACAAATAAGTGACTATAAACTATGCATTTTTAAAAGGCAGTTTTACCCATTTGCTACAGATACATTTTTTGGCAGAACAGTGATAAGTCAATAACTTTCACTGCCACACAGTACTTCATTATTCAGTTTAGTTCTGGGCAAGGATGATTTTTTTGTGGAGTTTGAACAAATGTTATGTGATGATCATGTGTGTTGCAGCATAGTGGTGCAGCAGGTAGCATTGGCACCTCACAGTTGGAGGTGCACCAGTTTTATTATCAGTTAGAGTGCCTTCTGTGCATAGTCTGCATGCCCCCCATGTCTGTGCAGGTTTCCTTCCACATTCTGAAGACATGCTGTACAAGGATCGGACACTCTAAGCAGTTCATAGGTGTGAGCATGCATGTGTGTATGTGTGATGTAGAATAACACACATGACAGGGCTAGCCACTCAGCAGTGTGAAAACTGGCTCTAGATGATTGCCACTGTTGAAGTAACATTAAATTCCCATGTGCAAGCATGGGAAAAAGGAGTTGTGGGTAGATGAATGGAAGGACTGTGCGTGTTCAAGTGTGTGTATGCGTGCGCATGTGTATGTATGTGTACGTATATGGGTTTGTGTGTGTGTGTGTGCGTGTGTGCATGTGTGTGTGTGTGTGTGTGTGTGTGTGTGTGTGTATTGGAACATGCGTGTGGGTGAATAATGAGGGTATCTGTGAGTGTCATCAACTGTCTGACGGCTTGTTCATTGATGTCTGTGTGTGTGTGTGTGTGTGTGTGTGTGTGTGTGTGTGTGTGTGTGTGTGTGTGTGTGTGTGCAGGAGATGCCTTTGCCAATATGATGCATGGGCTGCTAGGCAGAAAATTATTGCCATCAGGTCATCTAAAATAAAGTGTTAACAATCATGCATCATTCTATGCAAGCTAGGTTGTGCTGTGACTACAAAATTCAAATCCTTGTACTAGGTCCATTCTCTTTTAACCAGTTTTCTATATTTTTTTGTTTGTTTGTTTCCTAAGCATGTCCCAATAATTTTGCCTCTGATATGTATAAAGTGAAAAACAGAATCATGCTGGAGCAAAAACAAAACATCCATCTTCCAAAATGTTTATTTGCTTAATGTGATGGAAGACATTTCTGCCAATCAATAGTTGTTACTACCTAAATGGCCAAAAAATTATCTTCCACAATGTGGGAATGCACCAAGAAGTAGAATGCCCCAAACCATATTCACCAAAATCATCTTGCTTATAAACAATTTTTTATTGTTTTTGCCAGGGGCAAGCTGACCCACTGCACCCCTTGATGTGGGCAGGGAAACCCCAATATCCTTCAAAATTATATATACCAAGTTGCACTTACTCGAAGAAGGGGGAAATTTCCCCAAAAACAGAATCACATTTTGCACACCCCACCGGTCACTGATTTCCTAAGGTAGAATACTGACCATTGGCGAGTTGAAACTTGTGCAGTTGCAGCCCAAGATGTGGCAAAATTTGATATCCAAAATTGTGTCCAATATATTAAATCTGTGATTTCAAGCACTGATTAAAGTGATCCACTACAATGTCAATAGGCTTCACGACCGTGTTAAGACATTCAACATTATTCTACAACAGGGAGTGACTGACAAAATTATCCTCAGCACTAACATTTGTGAAAGTGACATGGTGAAAAGGAAGCACATGATGATTACAAAAGCAACTGCAGCATCACTTAAAAGCTTGTAACAATGGTACATTGCAATTAGACCTTGACCAGTGTGTATCTGTGAAACTCAGAAAAGCATATTCTTTAACTTGTTTTATTCTAACAGGCATATCTAATAATTCTAGTGAGATAAAAGTGCTGACCAGTCTTGTTATTAAATACAGTGCAGTACTTTGTAGTGTTTATCAAACAACCTGATCAAGTAAAATTACAGGAATGCAAAGAATGAACTTTTCAAAAAGCTTCAGGCGCTGTCATTATAGTTTGTTTCAAATAGAATACTCGGAGGAAACCTGTATCCATAGATGCAAATCAATCTGAATACATCTGCATGGAGTACAGGATTCAGAGAGTCATCAGCTTTCTGATGAGATGTTAAAATATCCCATGGCACCTGTCAAAAAGAGTAGGGGAACTTCCCGATGCCCAAGCCAGATATTACTTAGTAATATAAATACCACCTCAGGTCTCACCTGAAGAGAGGGAACTTGACTAATGAGACTAACCAAATCAGCAAAGGACAAATACATAAAAGTTAAAAAAAAAGTCACCTGATTAGACAGCCTAACAGTAAAGATAGCTATCAGTACAAAAATAAAAAAGGCATCCAAATTGCATACCTTTTAAGGCTATTCAATAATCTCTGCCATTGAATGAGACATCCATAGCAGCAGGAAATTATATCAATTGTTTTCTGAAAGCCAGTAAGTGATTATCTTGACAATCAGACCAATGTTCCTATAAATTTATCAACCTTTAAATTAAGGAAATTAAGTGTAAGTGTATTAGTAGGCTAATAATTATTTAAAGGCAAGAATTAGGAAATGTGGTGTAAATTTGGTATGATAAATACATTGCAAAGCTATAGGCTACATTGAAATCATATAAGACTGATGTAGGTAAGGAGACATTATTTCACTCCGTGGATATTCGTTTTTGTTTTGAAAATTTAATGGCATCATAAATGTTTATATTATCAGAAACTTTCATTCTGGGAAGTAATTTAAATTAAAAAGGCATAGATATCCATTTGACAGAAGGAGGAAATATTTTAATAATAACATTAGCAATACTATAACAAGCTATACTGAGACAAGAGACAGGGAGAAAGAGTTGAGTATATTCCCTAGATTTGATCTGTTTACTAATGAGAGAAATGTTTGCTAACTGCAGTGTCATGGGAGTACAGACCAAATGGAAAATGAGAGGATAGAAAGCAGAAATAAAATAATTGAGACATGACATCAGAGAAGGATATGAAAAAAATCACAGCATGTAAGCTATCATGAGCTGTGGACTGATTGGCTGGTTGCATTTCAATTTGAATGAGACAAAATAAGCTAAGGGTTGTTGTAGGCAACTGATGATTAGTTAGAACCTAAATTCAATTTATTATCATAAATCTTTTCAAAATATTCAGTAAAGTAGGGCATCATGTGTGTCTGTTCTGATAAAAAATTGCCTTATATATGTAATAAAAGGAAGTCAGTTGAGTGGTCCCCTGCCATAAACAAACTGTACAACAGAAGGGAGAAACTTTTGCAAAAAAGAGTAAAATCCCATGAGTGGAGGAGCTCCCTGGTCCACCTCAGTAAGAAGCTGAGATCCCTTATAAGATCCTCCAAAGCTAGCTAAAAAAACAAAATTGCCACTAATTCTAAGGACAACCACAAAGCATTCTATAGCTATGTTGATGGCAACACCCAGATCTGCTCTGAGTTACAGCACAATGGCACGAAAATTACAGAACCAACTTATATTGCCAACATCCTGGCAGATAGGTTCAGTGCTAACTTTACCCCCCCCTCCACCCTCACCCCCTAAAGGGCCCATATCTATACAGGAGAATGCAGAGTCCCTGTAATCACAACTACGCAGGTAAAAACTGCACTCTCTAAAGCTAAAAACACAGCATTCATAGGACCGGACAACATCCCAGGCTGCGTTTTACACAAACTTCAGAACAAACTGGCTCCCCACTTAAGCACCATGTTCAATAATAGCTTCGCTTCAGGCTTTGTGCCCACTAAATGGCGCACAGCAACAGTTAACCCACTCCACAAACGGGGAGCCTCCACTGATCCCGGGAACTATCAACCTATTAGCCTGATGAGCCTGGTCTGCAAGGCCATAGAACGTATCATCAAGGAACTCTTAAACAAAGACATTGGAAACCTCCAAACTCTGGATCCCACCCATTTCGGATTTGTGAAATGCCGATCATGCCTCCTGAACCTAATTGACTTTTTTGAGGCAGTCACCAAAGCCTTAGATGAGGGTAAGGTGGTTCACACAGCCTATCTTGACCTCGCCAAGGCTTTTGACACCATCCCCCATTCTGAAATTATAGCTAAACTCACTAAACTAGGTATAAATCCCTACGTCACAAGATGGGTTGCCAAATGGCTCACTGACAGAACCCACACTATAAAAGTTGCAGACTCCAAATCTGACCTCAAAGCAGTGACAAGTGGAGTACCACAGGGTTCCGTCCTGGGACATCTCCTGTTTGGTATCTACTTCTCTGAAGTACAGGCTAACACAGAAGGCCTCTGGCTAACAAAGTTCACAGATGACTGCAAACTAGGAGCCATAGTCAAGTCCCCAAATGATATGGACATCCTACAGAAGGGCCTCACTGAGACAGATGCCTGGTGTCAGAGTCATGGCCTCAAGCTCAATGCCAAAAAGTGCAGTGTCATTCCCTTTGATAAAAACTCTGTACCCATGAACTACCACATAGGCAGCAGTCTACTTAACACCAAATGAGTGATAAGAGACCTTGGGACCCAGGTGGACAGTAGTCTCTCCTTTAATAGTCACATCGGCACAGTAGTCAGGAAGTCCTTCTACGTGACACACCTCATCATAAAAGGGTTGTCATCCAGGAAAAAAGAGGTCATTGTTCCCCTCTACTCGACACTCATTAGACCTATTATAGAGTACAACGCCCCTTTTGGAATGTACCTCACAAGACATTTTCAGCAGCTGGAAAGGCCACAGAAGTACCTCACAAAGAGGATTATTGGCCTCAAACAAATGTCCTGCACTGACCACCTCAAAAAACTCCAACTTTACTCCATAGCATATCGCCTACTCTAAGGTGATCTATGCCTAACATATAAAGCTATGTCAAACCCAGAGCTGTTGGACATGCTACACCTTAAGAAATCCCAATCCCTCTGAGCTACACGCTCTAGGGACCTAAACCTTGTCACCACAATAAACAGGACATGCTGGAGGGAGAGATTCCTGTCCCAGAGACTTCCCATACTCTGGAACAGGCTACCATCTATGTCAAGCAAAGTTCTTCATTAGCACTCTTCAAGAAAAATCTTGACGAATGGATGGGAAATAGGAAATACACCCCGGGGATCACTACTGTGTCTCTGCCTGACAGTGGTACAGTAAAATAACTTTATTGGGTAGCATAAGCCAGGGAACTTTATTGGCTAGGCTTACATAGGACCTTGGGCCGATAGCCTAGTACCTACCTATGAACCTATAATAATTGATAACTAACTGTTTTTGGACATATGTTGTCAACCTTGTGCCACTGGTGGAGGTACTGGTTTTTTTTCATATAAATAATGCGTTCTAATTTTATGGAAATAACAATTTTTTATCTAATTGATCTTTTAATTACTTATTTTCAGGTGTTCTTAGTTTCTTGTTCATGTTTGTGGAGTTGAAGTGACTTATTTGAGTTGGGAGTTGGTAACATAAATAATCAATGCCTTAAGAAGTGAATTTGAAATATCTTTCAGTTCTTCAAGATCTACATTAGTAACAAGGATCATATGTTACAAATACATTTGCACTATGTATAAAGTAAATTTTGTCGCCACCTAACCTATGTTTTTAAAACCTCTGTATGAATGGGGCAGGGTATCACTGTCTTCTTATTCAGAGTAACAATTAAGCTTTTACTCCAATCCATCGATCCATAACTCCTTTTTCACCTTTTTGCACATGGGGTTGGCGTGTCACTTCAACAGTGAGAATCATCTAAAGCCATGGTTTACACCACCAAGTGGCAAGTCCTGCAGCGGTAGATGTTTCACACCACACACTTGTATACACACTCAAACCTATAGCCAATATAGAGTGTCCCCTCCACATACGGCTTGTCTTTAGAATATGGGAGGAAACTGGAGCAGCCAGAAGAAACCTGCATGAAAACAGGGAGGACATGGAGACTCCACACAGAAAACATCCTAGCCGAGAATCAAATCCAGAACCTCTTGTGTGAGACAATGCTAACTCCAATGTCCACTTATATATCATAAGAAATACACTTTAAGTGTATGTGCTGATAACTGACTTATTTCTCAACTGAATATGTACTTAAAGTTTATATTATTATTAAGTGTATTGCTAAATTAAACAATTAATGATATTAAAAATATTCTAATTGAATCTGCTTGTTACATTTGCTTTTTCATTCCTCTGTTATGATACCCCTATTCTAAACCAATATTCAACTATGTAGTTATTACCTATAGCATTACTATTACAGAATTGTTTCTGATTATGCAAATAATCATTTTAAACACATTTTACGTGCAAGATTAGTTTCCTTCTTAAATAGATAAATAGATAGTTAGACAGATGGGTAGCTAGGGATATAGTCGTGTTTTTATGATTAGCTTTCCCCAACCTCTACCATTATTCTTTAATTCAATTATTTATAAAACTGTATAATATTATGAACAATTCTATGATGATTTTGGTTTGAATAAGCATGTTATGAGAAAGAGCGCATTTCTGGTGAAATGAATTTATTTTCTGAAATTCCTCTACTTTTTTGCCATGTCACACATCTTTGTTTAATGATTAGAAACCATATTACACGCATTTCTTTATTGCATTAAATGAAAATAAGGTCACTTAGTATGTATTATTAGTTACCTCTATTTTTATGAAACTTACAATTATTCTTTGAAAGTCTTGTACATTTACTTTATTTTTTACTTATTTAATTTTACCTATGTTTGTATCCTAGGTCAAAGACACTTTTCAGACATGACCCTGGCTTAGAGAGCAAAACCAGAAATGATGACGGATTAAAAGAATCATTATATCATAATACTATTACAATAAATAACAGTCGAGTAATAAAGTTGCAGTACTTTGTAATCCAGTTATTTAAATGCAAACCTTTGTCAATAAATGATAGCTGAACATTTAGTGATGTGTTATCACGGAAATGTTGCAGTGAAGGTTTTAATCTGAAATATTATTAACAAGAATGATTGATGCGTTTGCATTGACTTTCAGCAAAGATGTTTTCCTTTATTTTTCAGGGACAGTTAGAAGAGATTACTCCTTTCTTATGTCCACAGGCAGTCATACCAGCAGAAAGCTATAATATTAAGGAATGCTTTTTCTCCTGCTGCAGATTTGATGTTCTGTCACGGCCTTTAAAGTGAGTTTGCTTTCTCACTAGTGAGTCTTACATGGGAAGATAGAATTTTTTTTCTATTAGTTTAGAATAAAATTGTAGGTGTTTATGTTGAATAACTAGTCTGAATATAAAGACAGACAAGAGTAAGATAGCTCATGCTTTTACAGGAAGCCAACATCAAAGATGGGAATCATTGTACCATAAATATTATAGATACGTCATATAATAACTGTGTATTCTATGATGATATCACATAGTCCAATCCCAAGGATATAGCCAATATATTAGCAAATATATTTAGTGCTGTCTTTACCCCCACCTATCCACATCACTGCCACCAGTTTCCCTGAAAATTGGTTTTCCCCTGAGATCACATTGCAATAAGTCTTAAAATCCTTGTCAATGTTTAAATTCAATCCTTCCATGGGACCAGGCTGCATTCCCATCAGTGCCAAGTATGCAATGTCTCAGCCTTTACTCAAACTGTTCATCCTCAGCCTATCACCGGGGTTTGCCCTGTTGTCTGCAGATTAGCCAATGTAACTCCCCTAAACAAGGGTGGCTTCTATACAGATCCAGGCAGTTAGATGACCCTCAGCTCCACCAGCCTTATATGTAAAGCCATTGAATATATCACAGCAGAACTCATTTCTCAATCATTTTTTTTTGTGATACCCTCCTTCAGACAGACACAGTCATAACTGACCTGGGTACTTATGGTGACATTTCTCTCTCATTCAGTCATCATGTTTCTACCATAGTCCGTAAAATCTCTTATCTGGCTCAGTTAATTTCTAAAGGAATATCTTCAAGATCCAAGTTAGTCATTGTGCCACTGCACTCTTTCCTTATCAGACTCATTATTGAATACAATACCCTTCTGGTATGTTTAAATCTAAGCATATTGCTCAGCTAAAAAAGCACCAAGGATACAATATCAAGACATACCACATTGTGGTGGCAGGACAGGTAGCTTTCATCCTTCTAAGTTGGGAACTGCTGATTGAGAGCCCAGTGTCTGTTATTCTTAAAGTGTATTAGTTCTGGTTTAAGCACTTGGGCTTCAGGCCAGTTATTTTACATTAAGAAGGTTTGTGGTCTGCACTCTTGTGGGAGAAGAGGCTGGACTCTGCCCTTCTGAGCTGGGAATTTCTGGTTAAAGGTTTATAGTGCCTGAATATTTGAACTGTATCTTACTGAAATTGGTACACCTTGTTTGCTGTAGCATAGACTAGATCCAGGCCTGCTGAATCTAGCTTTGTTTATATGCTTGTTGTTTGTTTGCTTGTTATTTCCCTGGCACGCTAATTCCACCTAATATGCGGCTTCTCAGTGCTTCTGTGGATCACTAGTGATATCTGCATTGCTTACTGTACTTATTTCCTTGTTTCACTTGAAAGAAAGTTACTTTTTGTCATTTTTGCATTTAAGTTACCTGTAACACATTGCACTTAAGTTACCTGGCACTTGCTCACTAAAGCAATTATATAAGTCAGCACTAAAAATTAAAAGCACTACACCCTCACTCCCTACTGGCCCTGGTTTTCAATTATTAAGGAATTCCCAATATTATTCTAGCATGTCCAAAGGTCAGTTGTCAATCTCCTCTCCGGTCCAGCTGGTGAATCTGGGAATCTTGAGGCAATGTTACAACTGCCTCATGTACACAGACAACCCTCTCCTCCTCCCAAAAAATTCCAACACATGTGAGAGATGAAACCATATAGCCAAACTGGAGGCTAAGCTCTCTCAACTCAGTACTGGCATAACCAGTCAGGAGGAGAAGGAAACCACACTCACTACAATTCCAGTCTCACATAGACCTACCACGACAGCAAACCAAACACATAATCACACAAAAACATACTCAGAGGCTCTAAATAAAGATCTGCGGAAGCAGCAGAGACCTCCAAAGCAGACACCCAAGCAGCCAAACAAAACACGTGCAACACATATCTCACAAAGCCAGTGTGCCAAACAGTCACAGCCCTTAAGACTAAACAACACACCTGATACACTTGTAATAGGTGACTCTATCGTCAGGCACACTGACGTCCCACTCACCAGGCTGAACAAGGAGAGGGTCATGGTGAGCAGCCTGTCGGGCGCTAGGATCCGCCACATAACACAAGCACTCAGGTCACTCCAAGGCAAGTACAAATATGACTCAGTCATTGTCCATGCTGGTGTGAATGACCTGAGACATGCCTCCCTAGACTACATGAAAAGAGACATAAAGGAGCTCTCTGAGCATGTATCCCTGGCCGGTATGACCCTGACCTTGAGTAGCATCTTACCCTCACCAAGATTGATGCCACAATATGAAGACAAGATGATCAATTTCAACAATTGGCTTAAGTACTGGTGTCATTCAAAGGGGATCCAATGCCTGTCAGCTTGGGATGATATGCTCGACAAGCCACGCACCTGTCAGGCTTTCAGATATTGGCAAAGGCTCTTGCTACCCCCATAGTGCCTTTTTTAGGCAAGGCTCAAAAGACAAACCCACCTCCATAGGTTTCACAAGGGATAAGAAACTAAGAGTAATGCTACTCAACGCCAGAAGTCTAAACCTCAAGATGCATGCACTCGAAACTCTCCTTAGCATGGAGAACATCGATATCTGTGCAGTAACAGAAACCTAGTTCAGGGCTCCCGAGAGCACCCCAGCACTACCAGGTTATACCTCATACCATGCTTTTCGGCCTCAAAATTTGGACCGAACCACAAAAGGAATTCATCAAAGATACCCACACCTCCAGGTTGGTGGCAAAGCACGAAGCATCAGAGACTATCCATGTGCAACTAACAGTGGGTAAAACTGCCTTCCAGTTTATAGCCTGCTACAGACCACCCTCCCAAACCCAGTACCCCACTCGGCCTTCCTGAGAACACTGGAAAATATGAAGATCTCTCCAAACACCATTATATTGGGCGACTTCAACTACCCAAACATAGACTAGGATCATTACTCTAGCTCCAACACCCTAGCCCAAAGGTTCCTAGAATTTATAAACTCAAATGCTATGGAACAACTTGTTACCACTCCCACAAGAGGGGAAAACATACTGGACATGATCATCACCAACATGGGGACTCTATGCTCCAGACCAGAAGTGTATCCCTCACTGGTAAGATCAGACCATAAAGTAATCTCACTGGATAAAAACTTCTAAAGCAAATTTCACACTCCTCAAAACTGAGGTGGAATCCTTCAAAGAATGCATGGATCATCGATCCCAAATAAAACCAAGACCCAATCCTCCAAAGGCAGACGTCCTGTCTGGTGGACCCCAGCCATAAACAAACTATACAATAGAAGGAGGAAGCTACTAAATGATAGAGCAAAATCCCAAAGGAAGGCATCACTGATCAGTATTAGGAAAAAACAGGCCAGATTCGAGAGAAAAATTGCACAGGACACTAAGGATAATCACAAGGCTTGTTAGGAACCTGGGTGGTAATTCCCAGATATGCTCAGAATTAGTCCAAAATGACAAAAATACACGAACCCACAGACATTGCCAACATCCTAGCTGACAGGTTCAGTGCAAACTTCCCCCCACCAAAAGGGCAAATATCTATCCCAGCAGAGTGCTGCCCCTGACATCTCAGATGCTCAGGTAAAACACAGCATCAATGGGACCAGATGGTGTCAACATGAACTCAAGAAGAGCTAAACCCAAACATAAAACTACTGTTCAATCTCAGCCTTACTACAGGATATGTGCCCAAAGAGTGGCGTACAGCAACAGTGTTCCCTCTCCGTAAAGGTGGTGCCTCAACGGATCCTGGAAACTATCGCCCCATAAGCCTGACTAGCTTGGTCTGCAAAGCTATGGAAAGGATCATCATGGACCTCATAAATAAAGATATTGGGGACCTACAAACACTGGATCCTACCCAGTTCAGCTTTGTTAAGGGCAGATCCTGCCTCCTAAACCTGGTTGATTTCTTTGAAACAGTCACCAAGGCCATTGACGAGGGCAAGGTGGTCCACACAGCCTACCTGGACCTTGCAAAAGCCTTCAATACAATACCCCACTCGGGCATTATAGATAAGCTCACCAGCTTAAATATAAATCCCTATGTCACTAGATGAATTGCAAACTGGCTCAAGGACAGAACCCACATGGTTAGAATTGCTGGAGCCATGTCAGACTCCAAACCAGTTACAAGTGGTGTCCCACAAGGCTCAGTCCTGGGACCTCTCTTGTTCGGTATATATTTCTCGGAGTTACAGGCCAACACGGAAGGACTCTGGCTGACCAAGTTCACAGATGACTGCAAACTGGGCGCCATAATCGACTCTCCAGCTGACACAAGCATCCTCCAAAAGGGCCTCATAGAAACAGACAACTGGTGCCAGAGCCATGGCCTCAAGCTAAATGCCAAAAGTGTATAGTCATCCCCTTTGGCAAAACCAAATTACCACATAGGTGGTAATCCATTAAGTACAGAAGAAGTAATTAGGGACCTGGGGACCCAAGTTGATAGCAATCTCTCATTTGACAACCACGTGGCCAAAGTGGTTAGAAAAACATTTTATATAGCCCACCTAATCATGAAGGGATTCACATCTAGATCAGGGAGGTCATTGTGCCTCTTTACTCATCCCTCATCAGGCCCATAATTGAGTACAATTCTTTTGGGATGTACCTTACCAGACACCTGCAGCAACTGGAAAGACCCCAAAAGTACCTCACCAAGAGGATCCAAACAGATGCCATATGCTGCCCGGTTAAAGAAATTCCAGCTCTACTCAGTGGCATACCGTCTGTTCAGAGGAGATCTGTGCCTGAGAATTAATGGACATGCTGCACCCCAGAAAAGAGACTTGAACCTCAGCACTGAAATAAATAGGACATGCTGGAGGGACAGATTCATAACCCAGAGGCTCCCTTCACTCTGGAATAAAATCCCAGTCCAGGTTAGACAGAGTCCCTCATTGACTCTCTTCAAGAGGAATCTTGATGAGTGGATGGGAGATCGTAGGTTTACCCTGGGTATCACTTCTGTGTCACTGTTTGAAAGAGGCACAGTAAACTAACCTCGAAAAAGGGCATAGCAAAATAAATTTAAAATGGGTGGCGAAAGCCAAACACATTCTGGCTAGGATTATAAATGCCCTAGGGCAGATAGCCTAGTATGAACCTATGAACCTATGAACCTAAGAACATCAATAGCCTTAAACCATTCAAGTATCTTGAGAGATCAGCACAAAACTCATTATACTTAGTATCCTACGGACTGTTCCAAGATGACGTCCCTCTTGCTTTTTTGAGATATGCAAGTCCCTGTCTTATTTAATCTTCTTTTTATTTGCAAAACCAGTGGCACAACAAACACCAACACAGTGGAGGCATAAATGTACAACAAATAAACAAGACTCACTGAAGAGATTCCTAACTCAATGTATTCTTAGTGAATAGAATAAATTACAGCTACAGGTCAAATTTGGGTTGCCACCTATCCATTTTTTCTGGACTATCACTGATTCTCCGGTTGCCCCGAAAACACTGTACAAACTCCGGTATTCTGTTTCAAAAAAGGAGACAGACTATTGGAGTTTGTTAAATTGGCTGATTTACTATGCTTTTTTACAGAAAAGCATAGTAAATCGGCTAAAAGCAGGCATCAGGAATGGAAAAAGAGTGCGTTCTCATCTGCTGATGCCACAGAAACATCACAAAATGGGCAGAATGTGGGTGGGAGAGGGGGTGGGAATGGTTGGGGTTACAGGTGATGTGAGGGGTGTGGCCTTACTCTGGTTTTATCCACAATGAAAGGTGGCAACACTAGGTCAAAGTACTACTTTGACAATCTTTATGGCTAGTCTTGATGACTTAATAGGTAGCACAAATTTACACCAAGGTATTCATTCACAGCCCTGTTCAATTTGGGAGGTAAGCACGATTACATGCTTGAAAAGGGAAGTATGAACTTTTAAGCATGTCTACTTAAAGATGTATATGTATATATATATATATATATATATATATATATATATATATATATATATATATATATATATATATATATCTGGTTCAGCATGTCTTGGCTCCTGTGATCTTTCGCCTAGTACTGCTCCTATGTTCCTATGTACTTAAGCATCCTTGTACTCCTGTGCTCAGATTAATGTCACCTGTAGATGCACAGACATTAGAGATATTACGAGCTAATGCCTGCATTACAAGATCCATTCACAGACACAGCAGTCTCTGCATCCTTTAGGGCCTAAATGGTATTAACAAGTTACTCTATTTTTTAAGAGATTTTTACAATTATATTCAACATCAATGTGAAAATGCTAAGGTTTGCAGGGTAGTGAGCATGAGTCCTGCTTTAAAATTGGGCATAACTCCCTGGAAACCCTCATTAGCCAATGCAGTTTGAAGAATCATCTAGTATATGTTATGGAATTGAGAGTAGTGAATGTGAGATATCTATGTATTTAGCTATCTATTGATCAATCCATGTATCCATTACTTTCAACTCTAAGTAAAAACTCTTGGGGTATCAATATTAATTACCTATTATCTGGGATGGACTATACTATGATTCCCTTTGTATTTTTATTTTTTCTTGATGATAAATATGAAAATCTTTATTTACTAATTTCTTACATTTTCTTTTTAACAATATGATAAAACAGAAAAATAAAATGCAATCATATTTGCTGTTCTCTTTTTCTATTTTAAATACTATATTTCAAGCACAGCTCTCTAGTACTTTATTGCACTAATACTAAATGCCCATTTTTGACTATACAATGAAATTAGTAATTTCAGGAGGGGAGTGTGAGTTTTGTTAGTGAGTGTAGTTTAGAAAATGTTATTGCTCTTTGGTTGCTCCATCCATTGCAGTACTTTATTAAGCATATGTAAATATTTGGATATACATAATATTTAAATAAGCATTGTCCATCATTATAGTGATACTTACAACATTAGTGATATTGTTTTAAGATAATGTTTAATGCTACCCAGTGTACTTGAACTGCTATATTAACTGAGAGTTATGGAAGGATTTCCATAGCAACTTATATAGCTAGTATTGTGTTTTTTTAATTTAAAATAATTATAGCAATAATAAACTGCATTCATATTTTATATGGTCTGTCTTGAAATTGTTTTAGAAAGATAGAGGGGGATTTAACAAAGCTTACATGACCTTTTTGACTCTGTAGTAATTGTGCCGTGCTACTTACATGAAAGTAAGCAGGTTTTTAGATTCAGTAAACATTGCTGGCCGGTGCTCCTGCATGCGCCAACAAAGGAAGTTCCATGACATGCAAATCACTTGATAAACAGGTGAATCTCATGCAAATGAGACAAGTAGAGCAATCCAGCAAGCAGATAGGCAGTTTTGCATGCCCTATGTCAGTGTCCTTAGTGTACAAGAAAAAATTCCATGCACAGGAATGTAGACAGAATAAAGGGTCTGTAAAAATGTAGATAGATGGACAGAAATGGCGTACCATGTACAGAAATGAGCAAAACTATCCTCCATGTGTCTGAAAAATTAAAGGAGATAAGTTAAACTAATTTTATTTTTTTAATACTCAGGGAATTTTACGTGGCACACTGCAGTGCACAAAAATGCTTTATAAAAAATGTTTACAAAATTGGAAAAACAAAATTAATATTATGTGACAGAAATGTATCACAGGACCCTGTGTCGAGTATCTGCAGTGGTGCATTGGTGCTGTTGCTAACATGGTATGGTTTTGAAGCATGTAGTTTCCAAGCTGTGAGCACGGATCACTATGCAAATGAGGTGGAGTTACTGAATAGCATACAGAGGTAATCGTGTCTACATATCCCCTCTGTGTAGGCAGAGAACTAAGTTGCTGTTTAAAAGGAAGGTAACCGGCATCAGGGGAGGGTGTGTCCAATAACTTCTAAGCTTATTTCAGCATAGCTGTGCCTGTTTGCATGGTGTACCACCATGCTGAGCATGCCCTTCAGGGGTGTACATGGACTATCTTCTAAGCTTTATTTAGCTAAGAGCATGTTTCCACATGTTTTTGTGGTGTGCCGCTATGCTGAGCATGGAAATCTGGGAGCGTGTGAGTACTAAGTGCTAAGCTTTGTTTACCTACGGGGCAAGCATTTGCATGGCACACCACAGTGCTGAGTGTATCTAAAAGCCAATGACATATTAATTAGTTTTGTCCTCTGTTTAACTTAAACTAGGGCCATTAAATGATGTTAATGATATACTAGGCAGGTGGAATGCATCATAGATAGCCAATCACAGAGTCAGCACCTACAGCAGAGCACTGTAAAGTATGCACACACTCTAAAATCTGATTCTTCCCCCATACTCTGCACCACTGGAGTACAGATTTGGCAAGTTTAACTGCAGGTTTGCTACATCTGTATGTGCTAGATTCTGAAGTCAGTGCTGCTGCTGCTGCTGCTGGCAATAGGCCTAGACAGAGAAGGAGAAGAATGTGCAGGCCCAGGGTAACCTTCCAGGGGGTACATGAGCTAGAGACTGTAGAGTTATACAGGGTGGACAAGGACATACTACAAGAACCCACTGAGCTCTGTCACTCTCAAATCAGACCCAGAGCCAACAAAGGGGAACTCATCCTAGTGGAAACAAAGGTATGTGTAACCCTTAGGATACTACCTACAGGTAACTTCTAAAGACCAACTGGTGACATGTTGGGGGTCTCACAGGCATCAGCATCCAGGGTACTCCACCAGTTCCTGGATGGCATGCTACCACCTGCTAGTGAGCACATTTCTTTTCTCCTCACCCCTGAGGAGATGGCCAGCAATATGCAACACTTCTACTTTGTAGCACACTACCCTGAGGTACTGGGTGCCATAGATTGTACTCATGTACACATAAAGTCACCGCCAGGTGAAGAGGGTAGAATCTATGTCATCCACAATGGGTACCACTCCATCAACTGCCAGGTCATGTGCAATGCCCTGGGGATTATCATGAATCTGTGTGATGACAGCCCTGGCAGTTATCATGACTCCCATATCTGGCACACATCACAGCTGTACCAGATGTTTGCTATGGGGGACATCCCACATTAATATTTACTGGGAGATGCTACACACTGGAACAGTGGATGATGACACCCATCAGAAATGCACACACACCCACGGAAGAATGCCACAATGAGACACACGCACAGACTAGGAACATCACAGAGTGTGTTTGGGCTTCTGAAGTCATGGTTCAAGTGCCTTGATATGTCTGGTGGAGCCCTGCAGTACACTCCAGCCACATGTGCACAGATATTCACAGTATATGTCATGCTGCACAATATGATCCTGCAGAAGCAGCTGCAGCAGGATTAGCAAAGGGAAGGAATACACAGCCCCCCACCAGTGCCTAGGTCACCACAGCCACACTCACATGACGTGGAGGAGGAACCCCTGATAATATCCCTGTAGGCAGATGTAGACCTGCCCAGTATGTCCTGGCTTTGGTTAAGAGACAACACATAGCACATTCACTGACAACTTAGGGTCCTAGGGACCAGCACCTTACTCCTACTCACATACATATAGCAAAATTGTTGATGCCAGGCAACCCACACAACCTGTACCTATCCATGTATTGGCTGTGTACTGATTGCATTACACAGAGTCAGCCTTGAACTACAGTTCTATCAACTGCTGTATTTGCAAGGTAAGTCTCTAACCTACACAATACTTGTCAGGATTAATATAATATGGTATTATATGTATGGATCTGCTGCATTTATGCAAGGAAATATAGTGGGCTATTTAAACAGCTGTAACATCCACATGGAACTACAGATACCCAGTCCAAAAATATGTGTCCCGTAATAATCAGTAAGCCTCATGGTTGGAATATTCACTACATCTGCCAAGGGAGATGTTAAACAGTGGGGGGTCACATGATATTTGGACCACTGTCTATCCTAACAGATCATGTGGTGTTGTTCCCCCACCCCCAACGCAGCAGTGCTCCCATATAACCGCTTTCCCAATAAGCCAGGAATGGTATATCAGCAGACCAGGCAATCTCAGGGCTGTAGCATAGTACTCTAACATACATTGTATGTCCCACATAAAGCAGAAATAACAACGTACATATTTATGCTGGTGAATGTGTGACAACTGATTCCTTTCTGTTTGGCAACCTCTGTGGCTCAGTGGACTGGGGAAGTTAGCATGGGTGATGGTGTTGATGATTCTAATCTGGAAATATTCACATATTTTGCATGTGAGGTATTATTACATCAGTGTTTTTACATACTGTCATCCTGTGTGTGGTGTAACATTAAGAACCTCAGTCACATATTAAGTACAGCAGACATCTAGGGAATGCTGAGGACATTTTGAGTTTGGTGCAGTACTGAAGAAACAAGGACAGATGTCAATGTCTGTAACATATCTCTCAACCGCTTATTGCAAGAAATCTGGACATAGCCTGACAAAATGGGGGAATAGAGGCCCACAGATAAGGGCATATTTTAAATACTACTCTCATAAACTTAAAACTGTGGTGGTGGTGCTGCAGTAGCATTGTCGCCTCACAGTAAGACGTTGTCCTGTTCGATTCTCAGCTAGAGCATCTTCTGTTTGGAGACATGCATGAATGGGCATATCTTCATTGAAGGCTGTGTGCCAGGGCTGGCAACTCGGCATGTAATAATCCACTGCCAATCATTAGCGGACCGGAGTTCCGCTGTGGTGAACCCTAACCGGGAAAAGCCGAAAGACACAACAACAACAACTCTCATAAACTTAAAAAGTTGCTACAATAACAAGGTTTGTTTCAACAGATATTTTTCTGAAAGATTTGAAGTCACAAACTCAAATGCATGTCATTATTTAGTGACTTCAGCTCTCAGTTCATCCAAGTGATTTGCCAGAAAACCACAAATTTTATGAGAAACAGACCAAAATTATGAGCCAAAACTATGGACATTCCATAAAACTCTGGACAGTTGAGAGGTATGGACTGTAACACACAAAATACAGGACTGGAGTACAGGTAGGTATGGCTTGGAGTCACTTTATAAGTACTGGCAGTCACACTGGGCATGCCCAAACACTTAGTTAAAATGAGCACAATTCTATTGCCTCATCAGAATAACCTGTTATGTATAGATATGTTTATACATACAGACATATACGTTTACATATCCATCTGTCACTATCTCTCTCTCTCACATACATACTCTCTCTATCACAATGTAGTGTCAAATAGATATATACAGATATATATATAGCTATTTATATATATCACAATGATACATAGACTCTCCCCATATATCTACATGACACATATACATATTATCCACGTACACAGCTACATTTATATATACATCACAGTCATTGACATAAATATGTGCAAGCATGTCTGTATTGTCCTACATACCCTAATAATGGTGAGAAAATCTGCACTATCACACATCCATACTGTTGCTCAAAGGATCCAAACTAAGGGTGCAACAGTAGATAATCCATTTACCTACAGTTCCCTGTGCTTGCTGGATGTCACCACATAGAGAGACACAGGTGAGCAGGTAGTGTAATATATAATGTTGTCAATGCACGCATGGACAGTACAAATTGTTAATGCCCACAGGTTTGCATATCTAACTGCAGGCAGCCACATATGGCCATACTGGTAACTGCACGCACATAGGTAGGATAATAACAGTTATCCCACTGCTATGATACTAGATGCAGATAACAGTATGAAGCAATATCACTCTGTAAACCATAGATGCTGTTAAACACAAGCCTAGTCTGTGTAATGCACAAACTGTGCTTGCAATCGCATATATAACAAATGCAAACTGTGGCATGTGCGATAAGTACTGTGATCTATAATGAATAAGACTAGATAGGTAGGGGTTCAAATTTCACTGCAGTCTACTTTGTGCATGCATGTGTGTGTGTGTGTGTGTGTGTGTGTGTGTGTGTGTGTGTGTGTGTGTGTGTGTGTGTGTGTGTGTGTGTATTGCCCTGCAGAACAACTGACATGCCTTCATGGCCTATTCACCAGTAATGGTTATGACCTTTTTGGCCCTGTAACTTGCTTCTGGCCTCCAAACTGCCCTCTTCTACAAGGCCTGATGATGTAATCCACCTTAAGACTACCAGCTGACAGTTAAGAATTAGACTTAAGCCATGGCATGTGTGATAAATAATGTGATCTATAGTGTCTAAGACTAAATAGGTAGGGGTTCTAACCTTACTCCAGGCTATGTGGTGCATGTGTATGTCCACATAGCATAAATATGATCACCTTGGTAACCCAGAATTAGGTAGGGGTTTGCAGTATTTATATTTGTAGCATGTGATGTGGCCACCTAAAGGACTGACCACAACAAGGCCTGCTGATGTCATCATGCATAATATATCCTGAACAGATAGTACTTGCAGACATGAGGTGTGTTGCAGGCATCGCATAATGTGATCTATAGTGTGTACCATTACATAGGTAAGTGTTCTTATCTACATACAGCCAACTTGCACTAAATGTGTGGCTTGGCATGTCCTGTATACAGTGACTGAAAGTGGTGCTAGCCTGAATGTAGCCATGTCTGTGTGTGAGCCTGTTAGACAATTTTACGTCATGTTATGGAACCATAGGACATTTGAACTTCACTAGCATAATGGCCATACAGCCCTCACAATCATAGACATCATTATGCCTGTAGTTAAAAGATCAGCACATATTCCCCCACTCCAATAGTGACACAAGCAGACACCCTGTGATGAGATGATGGTCGCCAAGCCAATCATACAGATGGCATATGATGAGGTGCACTGAGGTGCTGTGTGCCATTAGGCAGGGTTCTGTTTTAAGGGTGTGTGTAATTCTGCTAGACAAATCTCTCCCACAAACATGTACTAATGTCACATTTGAGGTTAATGTTCTTACAGTGAGTTATCCATCTACGATGCCTCCTACAGATTGGCAGCATATGCAATCAAGTAGGGTCACACATTGCCCCATATGCAAGGCAGAGATCACCTCTGAGTAGTCTATATGCCACAGGTGGCAATAAAACTCATTGCAGATGATCCCCAATGAAGACATACTGAAGACATGAATTGTCCTTGTGAGGGACCATACTGTTGCATACAATTGCCAGTACTGCTTGGAAAGGTACATCACCAAATGACCATTGCACTAGATATTGGCATGCTGAGGGAAGAGTACTGGGAGGTTATGTGTATGTCACTTATGGGTGACTGTGGCCTCAGCTATGCCATATGATCCTTGCCATACCACTGTGGAGACATGGTGATCTGAGGCACATTAGGTGTAAACCTGTGTGGACAAGTCTGTGTGACCAGTTCTTTCACCCCTGAGTATGTACATCACATGTTGCGACTGTTGTGCTACTTACCAGTTACATAGGTATAATTGATGAAAATGATACTACATATATGTTTGCACGGTGTTTATGGCCATTAGTATGTCAACAGGCATGTGTTCACAATATCCTCTTGCAGGATAGTGACATACCACATAGACTCTATGAGTGTTCAAAATTTGCAGGTATCAGCCAACACTGTTAGCCACTCTCAGTCAGTAGTCGCATGTATTGTGGTTGAATGGATTCCAAGCAGTAGAGGGCCCAGGACTGTGTTCTGTTCAGCACTGCTGCTTACAGATCAGGTATTGGAGGCGGATGCCATTATGTTGCATTTGTGTGCCAGCAATGGACCACTTGGTGACTCCTACAATGACAGTATTGTGGATGCCTAAGTGGGTGCATTGTAAATGTTGCCTGAGTGGGGGATATAGGCAGATGGCTTGGTTCAGTCCAGGTGGTTGTATTCCTAGATGTACCCTTACCCATATCCATGGTGACTGCCTCAGAAATGTCCATCACATGTAACAGTCATGCTCCTCCTGTTACACAATCAAACTGTGCACAGTCAACTGTGTGTAGAACACATATGTGTGCTGATCAGCTCCATGATGATTACCCCTATGGACTTACAAATATGGATACTCAGACAAAGAGGTGTCTAAATATATCCTGAACAGATAGTACTAGCAGACATGAGGTGTGTTGCGGCACGCATAATGTGATCTATAGTGTGTACCATTACATAGGTAAGTGTTCTTATCTGCATACAGCCAAGCATGTCCTGTATACAGTGACTGAAAGTGGTGCCATGTCTGCGTGTGAGCCTGTTAGACAATTTTACATCATGTTATGGAACCTTAGGACATTTAAACTTCACTAGCATAATGGCCATATAGCCCTCACAATCATAGACATCATTATGCCTGTAGTTAAAAGATCAGCATATATTCCCCCACTCCAAGAGGGACATAGGCAGACCCCCTGTAATGAGATGATGGTCGCCAAGCCAATCATACAGATGGCATATGATGAGGTGCACTGAGGTGCTGTGTGCCATTAGGCAGGGTTCTGGTGTGTAATTCTGCTAGACAAATCTCTCCCACAAACATGTACTAATGTCACATTTGAGGTTAATGTTCTTACAGTGAGTTATCCATCTATGATGCCTCCTACAGATTGGCAGCATATGCAATCAAGTAGGGTCACACATTGCCCCATATGCAAGGCAGAGATCACCTCTGAGTAGTCTATATGCCACAGGTGACAATAAAACTCATTGCAGATGATCCCCAATGAAGACATACTGAAGACATGAATTGTCCTTGTGAGGGACCATACTGTTGCATACAATTGCCAGTACTGCTTGGAAAGGTACATCACCAAATGACCATTGCACTAGATATTGGCATGCTGACTCAGCTATGCCATATGATCCTTGGCATACCACTGCGGAGACATGGTGATCTGAGGCACATTAGGTGTAAACCTGTGTGGCCAAGTCTGTGTGACCAGTTCTTTCACCCCTGAGTATGTACATCACATGTTGCGACTGTTGTGCTACTTACCAGTTACATAGGTATAATTGATGGAAATGATACTACATATATGTTTGCATGGTGTTTATGGCCATTAGTATGTCAACAGGCATGTGTTCACAATATCCTCTTGCAGGATAGTGACATACCACAGAGACTCTATGAGTGTTCAAAATTTGCAGGTATCAGCCAACATTGTTAGCCACTCTCAGTCAGTAGTGGCATGTATTGTGGTTGAATGGATTCCAAGCAGTAGAGGGCCCAGGACTGTGTTCTGTTCAGCATTGCTGCTTACAGATCAGGTATTGGAGGCGGATGCCATTATGTTGCATTTGTGTGCCAGCAATGGACCACTTGATGACTCCTACAATGACAGTATCATGGATGCCTAAGTGGGTGCTTTGTAAATGCCTGAGTGGGTGATATAGGCAGATGGCTTGGTTCAGTCCAGGGGGTTGTATTCCTAGATGTACCCTCACCAATATCCATGGTGACTGCCTCAGAAATGTCCACCACATGTAACAGTCATGCTCCTCCTGTTACACAATCAAACTGTGCACAGTCAACTGTGTGTAGAACACATATGTGTGCTGATCAGCTCCATGATGATTACCCCTATGGGCTTACAAATATGGATACTCAGACAAAGAGGTGTCTAATTATAAACCAAAAGAATGGTCGGAAGCAAGTTCTCAAGTGAAGAATTTCGGAAATCAGTCAGCTCACAATAAGGCACCAAGCTCACCAAAGCAATAAATTTATTCCAATGCTAACGCCAACAAATGTATATTGCACACGTTTTCATCAAAATAATGACTTCATCAGACAATGTAAATGTGAATCACAACAGTATAAATACTCAAAACTTTACTCGTAACTCAATCAATTAATTAATTAATTAATTAATCAAATTTAAAGGCACAAACGTCCTTAGGAAAACACAGTATAGCATTGTGATTAATAGTTTGTCCCTCAATGTTAAAAACAAGTGTTAAAAACATTTTTCATCAGTAAAATATTTTCATGATAATATAACCATGATATTTTGAAACATCTTTTTTAAAAATTATTTGATATATGTATAATATAACAAAAAAATGATGAATAAGAGCTGGTAATTATATCCTGTCAGATTTTAATTTTAAATATGGAACAATAGATATTGCTTCGTTCAGCCCAGGGAATCTGTTGGATTCCAACAAAATTTGCCAGTGGGTCTCCCTATGTGACAGTAATATCTCCCATGGTCCCCCCCTGGCATCTTGGGGAACAGAATCCAAGACAAAGAAATTGTAAGTTGCATCTATACATACTAAACTATGCCTGTAAAGTGCATTGTTCCTATCACATTTGTTGATATCATAAAGGTGCTCGTACACCCTTCTACGAAGTTGTCTTTTGGTCTTCCCCACATAAAATGCCTGACAAGACTGGCACAGGGCCAAATAAATCACCCCGTAGGAAAGACAGTTGTAAAATCTTTTAGAACAAATCCTCCTGTTTCTACTTTCCAAGTAAACTACCTCTTTGTTGGAAATGTGTTTACACTGGGAACACCGTCCACACTTGAAGGTACCTTTACGTAAATTTTCAGATTGCTGTTGTGTGGGACCCATCTCTAAGATTCTTTTGATGTTGAAACCTTTTTTGTATACGGTTTTAAGGGTTATGGTCTTAAATGCATCAAGGTCTGTTAGTTCCTGAAATGATTTAAATTCCTTATCAATAATCCTCCTAAGCTTCCCAACATTACCACTATATTCTGTGATAAACAGTAATTGTTGTCCTACACTGTTAAATTTGGCGTTAGCCTGCTCAATTACTGAGCTGCCTTGTCCCAAGATAGGCTTGAATCTACTAGTTCTACCTTTAAGAACCTCGTCTTTTACCAAATTAATCATGGTGGCGGGGTACCCCCTATCTATGAACATAGTTGTCAACTTGTCACATTCATTGTTGAATTGGTGATCCTGAGATGTCATACATAAGGCCCTGACAAATTGTCCCTTAATAATACCCCTCTTCTGAAACTCTGGATGTGAACTAGAGTAGTGCAGGTAACTGTTCGAGAAGGTTGGCTTTCTATATACTGTCGAGGTAAACCCTGTTGTCTCTTTACATATAGTTACATCTAAATAATGCACAGATTGGTCAGATGTCTCATATGTAAAATTGAGAAAACTAGTGGTACCCCTAATGTAGGTGATAAACTCATGTATGATCTCCGGGGGACCTACCCAAAAAATGCAGATATCGTCCAGGAATCTAGTGTAGTGGTTCCAGTACTTGTCAAAACCACTGTTGTAAACAAATTTCTTCTCCCAGACAGCCATTATAATATCTGCATAAGTTGGAGCAAAATTTGCCCCCATTGCCACCCCAGTTGTTTGTTTGAAGTACTCACCCACATAGTAAATGTAGTTGTTTTGTAATACCAACTCTACCAAGGTCATGATCATGTTTACATCGTTCCCTGTAATCCCTGCACACTCCCATAGAGCCTCTTCCAGCCATTCCAATCCCACGGCTGTGGGAATAACTGAAAACAAATCCACCACATCTATAGTTAGAAACGTTAGATTGGACCTGTACAACTCATTAGTAACTCCCAGCAAAAATTCCCAGGAGTCCTTGATAAGGTATGGCTCTTTACCCCACACCTGTTTGAGCTTCCAATCCAGGAATTTAGCTATAGAGTGGGTCTTAGAGCCCTGGGCAGCAACTATAGGCCTTAGTGGTGGGTCCTCCATGCGTTTGTGTATTTTAGGTACCCCAAAAATAGTGGGTACCTTTGGGTGGCTGTTTTCCAAAAAAGAGAAGGTATCAAATTCAATGACCTCCTGGTCCAACATATCCTTGATAGTTAAATCAATCTTTTTATATGAAAGATGTACCTCTTGAATGGATGTGACAGTGTATTTAGTGGTATCATAAAGAATATCCCCCATTTTACTTTCGTATAGAGCCTGGCTCATAAGAACAGTGCCCCCACCCTTGTCCGGTTGCATAACCCTAATGGAATGGTTGTACACTAGGTCATACAAAACTGTGTGTTCTTCATCACTTAAATTGTGTTCAAAACTAGCCTGACCTAGTTCTTTGCGTATTTCTTTTTCAATTCTGTACTCCAAATTACATAACTGTGGGTGAAGTGGTGGGTTAAATGCACTGGTCTTTTTTAACATCAAACTGGGAGCAACAGGGCCATAACCAAATAAATGTTGGAAGTTAAGTTTGCGGATAAGCAATTTAAGGTCAAGAATACAATTTACCAATTGACAACCTCTAGCTGGAACAAATTTGAAACCTTTTGTAAAAAGGTCAAAGAAAGCTTCAGTAACAGCTACTTCACTGTAGTTGTAAATATTGTAACCCTTGTTGCTATATAGATGGTACTCCCCCAAGTCTGTAACAGTAATACCGTTGTCTAATGCCAAACTTGGTGTCTGTTCCTCCCCCTTATCTGCGCTTGGTTGTTCCTGCCCTGGGAAAAAATCGGATAAACTGGGAAACCTTGTCCCCCTTGTTGTTTCCGAATACATTCTGATCTTCTGGGTAAAAAACTCTCATCAGTTTCCCCAAGCGTATCAATGGGACCCTGGTCCTCAGTCTCCCCTAAAGCTGGAGTTACAACCTCACCATTGGGAACAGAACTCTGATGAAACTCAGGAATTTGAAAATTTGAACCTCTAGGGTGGGGTGGATGGGGATACTGTCGCCCTTCCCTATATTCCCTAAGGTCCCTGTTCAGTTTATTAAACTTTCTTTTAATGATAGTATCGCAATGTTGGTCAATGTTTTTACGAATATTGTAATATTTAACATTGTGTATGTCCACAGTGAATAGTAAGTCACTAGTAATTGCATCATTGCATTTAAAAATTTGTTCAGAAAGTCCATGAATGTCTTTTTCGTTTTTCTTGATGATAGCCCTCATTATTTCAAACCCACAACAGTCAAAAGCTTGAGTCAGTTCAAGGTGGAACTCACTTCCACCGATCACATTGTTTGGGTACTTGTGGACCCTTAAACCTTTGGGCACAATGCCCTTGTTGATACATTCTAACAAGTATGCATTATCTAACACCAAGCTCTTGTACCTGTATAAGGTATCCTCCAAAAAACGAATGTTCTCATCGAACGAGAATCCCTCAGTGGAATTGTTCAAATGAAGACCTGCAGATGTGAAGGAAGGCTTGGTTTGGACCCAATCGGAAAAAGAGGCCGAGATAGGTTGAGACCCATGGGAAGCAACCGGCTGGTAACAAGGAATGGAAAAGTTGTCCCTGGGTGCCGCCAATAAATTTGCAGCCACCACCGATTCTGTGTTGTCGGTAGTATCTCTCGGTCTCCTCTGTCCCAAGTTTGAAGCAGCCATATCGTCCCTAAGAACCGCTGGTGTGTTACCAAACTCTGTAACCTCCGTACTGTCGGTTACTGACCTCCGTCTCGTCTGGTCCAGACCACTTGCGTGAACACGTACAGGGGAAACCACGGACTGTCTGCAAGATCGTGTTGCTACAACTTTTAAAACTTCCTGTTGATTTTGAATTACAGTTTGTAACCCCTGTCCAATAGGGGTAAGTAGCTGAACCAACTGGGTGAGCTGGCCCGTAAGCTGGGATAAATCTAATGTGTCTAATTATGTTGGTCAGTGGATGCACCAGCTCTGTGCAAGGGTATAACATTTGCCGTAGTCCACTCAGCTGATGTGCAGCCAGTAGTGTCGGTATGATTGCAAGGGTTTCCCAATGGTGTTAGTCATTCTTATCATATCACATGTGGGATGCAGCCCACAATGTTAGCATGTGCAATAGATGTGGTGTATCTTCCAATGAGAGGTCAGTTAGCACTGCTCTGCAAATATTGAAGTTCTAGGACAAGTTGTAAGAATATCATGTGTCATGTGGTGGGGACAAGGGAGTGTAGCTGATGCAGACAGTGTGGGTGTACAGGTTAGCAGGTTAGGTATGAGTCCAGACCCATCAAATTAACATCATGACGTATGAGGTCACAGACAATCTGAGCCTATTGTTTGAGGTTTCATATGTAACTACACTGTTCATTGCAGTTTTGCTTTGTGTGGGTGGCTACTTTTGTCACTTACCATGTCTACACAACATCACACCAACATTATGTGCTTCTTTTAGATGAGGAGGTAGTACCTCTATGTTAGGGGGGCTCACACACCCCAACTGTCACACAGCACTGTCCAGTTGTTATTGTACAGCCTGATAATGGCAGTTCTCCACCAGTCAGGTTTGTTGAGCCATGATGAATCTGTGTCCCTCCTGTCACATACAGCTGAGTTCAATCCGTTGTAATGCTGCTGACATAATGCATGGGTGTAGAGCTCTGCATACTTGCCTGTCCCATCTGAAGGAGGAAGTGCAGTTGCACTACATCAACTATCCCACAGGAGGTAATAAATGCCTGTCGACAAATATGTCTGTATTGTCTGCAAGGAGGGGTACATGCCAATAGCTCTAAGGAGAATGATCTGTGGCCAGATCCCACCAGGCTTCACATTGGGGGACTGTACTGGTCACCCATATTGGTAAATACATGCAGTAAAATTGGTTCCCCATGCGGGAATGCCATGGCAGTGCTGCAGAGCATTGCAGGTAAGGTCCTGGACCATCCTTTGGGCAAGTGAGCCACAGCATGACTAAGCAACACAATGTGTACATATTACACTTTCCTCATGTGTTTTTTTGTGCTCTATACAGACACCTTGCATGACTCTCTTCTTGCAACAAGCTGGACGTAACTGCAATACTTACCTGCACAGAGGACAACTAGCACATAGTGCCAAGCAGTGTACCCAGATCTCCGAGTCATGCCATCTGAAATGTCATGATTGGAGTTAGCATGGATACAAGCACTGACACTGCCATACATCTACTGACACTGGACCAAACACTGTTAATTTACTCAAGGCCAGGTCATGCCTACTGACTGTAACCAGCAGAGCCCATTGACTATTACACTATGAAATGTATGTCGGACATATGTCTCACTCAACCAACCATGGCCTGTCAAGGTGTATGACAATATTAGGCCAACAGCCCTTGCTGGAAACTGTGTACATTGTATACAGTGTGTTATGTCAGTTGGTGGATATGCAAGTGTCTGACAGTCATACTCTGGAAGATAGCATTGGGAGACCTATGCCACAATAACGCCAGTCACCAGTGGAGTTCACCATCCTGCATTATTGGAGTACCCCATCTACCTATTTCCTCAATGCAGTCACAGCCACTGTCAGTGATCTCTGGCTGAGTACATTAGCAGGTGATTGTCTATTGGGAGCTGTCACAGAATCCCACACAGAACCAACAGTTATCCAGGATGGCCTAAGACACAGTCAGTTGTACTTTGAGCCACTGACAAAGACTAACTGCCAGTGACTGCACAATACTATCCTGTGGGAAATCATCCACACATGCAAAATATTGTAGTGTCTGCAAACCACAAACACTTGAGCCATTACACATGGAGTTATGGACATAGAGAATAATGTAGCCTTTGTCTCACCAGTCGGTAAGAAATGGGGATGGAGTCACTATTGTACATCCCAGACTATCCCTGCTATACTGAATGTGGCAGTCATCACACCTATCATTGTGTGAAATGGCACCTCTGTTATGTCACTACGCAAGGATATCGTACAACTGTAGCAACCACACTTGTTCCATGGTATACCAATACACAGTGTAACCTGTCCTATGGAGTCCATGTCATGACTGTACATGTGTAGTCTGTCTCCTAAATGCTTTCGAGGGGATGTGTATGGCTCCATACAGAGAGGTATTGGATTCCACTGTGTAGCTCCTGCATATCCATGACAGGATTAACACATGTCTCACCTGTTCTACATGCCTACAACATCATTGTGGTATACTTAGTACATGTTGGAGAGACAGGTGTGTAACACGGACAGTACTTGCTACATGAAACGGGCTCCTCATGCATGTGAAGCACACATCTGCTGTGACACAGCATGGGCGGGTTACAAAATGGGATGCAGAACACACCAATCATAACTGGTGTCAGACAGCTGCTGTACTGGACACAGGATATTTGTAGATGGGTTATCTCCATTACCACAACTTGTAAATGTGTGTGTTCACAAAACTCTGGTGACACTTATCAAGGGTAGCAAACTTATTCACAGATTAGGGATGCACGAGTATGCTCAATGCTGTCACTGTCCATGTTAGCCGGTTATATACATATGAACCTATGGAGCTATGCACTTATAGTGCTGTACCTTGCTGAAGACATATTTCTGCTGTGCTGACATGCCTTCCTGTACTGCTTTATTACCACTGTGTTTCCGTAGGTTATCCCAACAGACTCCTCAAACAGAAACAATTCCTTGAAACACCTGTCATTGTAACTATACAGCCATTACAGCATCATGCAACATATGGTACACAAAAGTATGTGGCATACTCATGACAAATGCCAGCATGCAGTATCTGTTATTAACCACTACATGTGGCATGGCAAAATAACACTGCATTACACAAGTACATGTTAACTAATATAGTCACCCTGTGCATCAGACGCATAGCTTCATTTCCCTGCATCGATGGTGAGGATGACAGGGATGTGGCACAAGTATCATCACTTGCACAGTGTATTGTGTGGAGATGCATAAAGCCTAAGCTGACCCAAATGGTTGAAAGCATGTGTGTGAGTCAGGAAGGGAAGCAGGTAAGATGGACCATGGAATGGTGCCCTGTGTGTCTGTCATTGAGCTGCATTTGACAGTGATGTATGAGTGTGTGCATGTACACAGTCAAGCTCAGTGCTAGCCGTACATGTATGTGTGTTGGACAGCTTTGGACTGTACATGGTAGAGTTCACAGTTCACTGTCCAGCCCCAAACATGTGAACTGGCTCTGCCAGGAGTTGCACTGGCACCTCCATGCCCAAGATCAGAAGCGGTGCTAGTACCTGACGGTGACTGCTGTCTGCTGAGACCATGTCCCCCATGGGAATATACATGGCCTGTCATTTCATGGTGTGGACAGCATACTCCCCTATGTAGCACTAGATGTACTTCTACTATGGGAGCATAATTGTTCGTGGTCACATGAACTCTCAGCAGATGGGGTTGCTGACCTATGTCTACAAGTCCAACGCCCAACTCCAACCACATGTTCTAGGACAGACAATGTGCAGTCCAAGACAGACACTGTCTCAGCCCATCTTCTGTCCACTTCATCAGTCAATCAATCCAGGGTGTCCCCAATGCAGTGGAGGCAGTCACGGATGTCAGACTGTGCTGCATCCATAACGCTAAGCATATGTCTGGTGTTCTGCTGTGAATGTGTCTGTGCCTCTATGAAGGCCCAATACATGCGCTGAGTGACTCATGATGTGACACCTGCAACAGGTGCTGGACAGACAGCAGGCATCCTACAAGCACCCCTGTCAATCCCCCTGTGTGGGACCTCGCTAGCTCTCTGGCTATGGCCAGTGTCTACACTCACTGGAGCCATAGTTGCCACACTTTCCTGTTCAATGTCCCCACCTTCTGACTGTCCAATATCTGTGGTTTCTGGGGACTGGGTATATGTGAGCATACTGACTGTGATTTGTGACAATGGAGATAGAAGAGGGATGTCTACTTCTGGGACAGATTCAGCCCCTGACACCCCCACATGTGCCTCAATGTGGCCACTATCATCATCAGAGTCTGAAGAGACACTGACATCAAGTTGTGTAGGGAACAGACACCAACCCCCTGGTCACCTGTGATAAGAAACAAAAAAGTGGTACATGAATACCTGCACTATTGTGTACAAAAAAAATCACCAATACTCATATTAACAAAGATCCACAACTGGATTTGCAGTCAAATATTTTTCTTCTCCGCTTTCGTGTAATAAAGACTTCCTCAGAACAAAATACACATTCAACTCAAGACCTTTATAATGATCACTTCAAGTAAATCAAGTAAAACTTGACCAGTAAAATTAACCTTTTAATTAATCAGTATGAAACTATACTTGATAAAACAACACATAAAAACCCAGTACACCTATCTTTACAAATATATTGAAATACATGCTTCACTGCCTAATTTATTTTCTTTTCAACCTTTTGTTTTTTAAAAAGAATTTTAGAGTAATTCCCTCATTTAAACCAGGAGGCTTATCTGCTCTTAACTGTCACTGCCAAAGTGTTTCATTTTGTTCAACTTCCTCCCAAATCCCAAAGAGATGCTGTAGGTGGATTGGACACTCCAAATTGGCCGTAGCTGTGAGTGTGTGCATGTCTGTGCCTTCTGTGGAAGGTTGGGCACCGGGCTAGCAAGCTGACACAATGCACACAAACACAATGCCAGACACACTTGTTATAGGTGACTCCATAGTCAGACACACTGATGTCCCTCTCACCAGACTGAACAAGGAAAAGATCACAGTTAGCTGCCTGTCAGGCGCTAGAATCCGCCACATACCACAAGCACTCAGGTCACTCCACAGCAAGTACAAGTATGACTCAGTCATTGTCCATGCCGGTGTGAACGACCTGAGACTTACCTCCCTGGACTACATGAAAAGAGACATAGAGGAGCTCTCAGATTATGTAGCCCAGGCCGGTATGACCCTGACCCTGAGCAGTATCCTACCCTCACCAAGAATGATGCCACAATACAGAGACAAAATGATCAGCTTTAATAATTGGCTTAACTACTGGTGTCATTCTAAGGGGATCCAATGTCTGTCTGCCTGGGATGACATGCTATGCTTGACAAGCCACGCTGCTTCGCAAGGGACGGCTTGCACCTGTCACCCCTGGGCTTCTGGATATTGGCAAAGGCTCTTGCCACCCCCATAGTGCCTTTTTAGGCAAGGCTCAAATGATAAACCTACCGCCCTAGAAAACAAAAATGGAGAAAAACTAAGGGTAATACTGCTCAATGCCAGAAGTCTAAACCTCAAGATGCACGCCCTCGAAGCCCTCCTCAGTATGGAGAACATCGATGTTTGTGCTGTGACTGAAACCTGGTTCAAGGCTCCTGAGAGCACCCCAGCACTATCAGGTTATACCTCATATCATGCTCCAGCCCCAAAATCCGGACCGAACCACAAAAGGAGGGGCAGTATCCATATTCATAAAGGATACCCACACCTCCAGGTTAGTGGCAACGCACGAAGCATCGGAGACCATCCAGGTGCAATTAACCATAGGTAAAACTGCCCTACAGTTTGTAACATGCTACAGAGCACCTTCTCAAACTCAGGAAACCCACACAGCCTTCCTGAAGACACTGGAAAGTATAAATGTCTCTCCAAACACCATCATATTGGGTGACTTCAACTACCCAAACATAGACTGGGAACATTACTCAAGCCCCAACACCCTAGCCCAAAGGTTCCTTGAGTTCATAAACTCAAATGCTATGGAACAACTAGTCACCATTCCCACAAGGGGAGAAAATATACTAGACCTGATCATCACAAACATGGGGACAAAATGCTCCACACCGGAAGTATATCCCTCATTGGTGAGATCAGAACATAAATTAATCTCACTGGAGATCCACATCCCTCCCCCAGCAAAAAAGACCACAGTGAAGAACTTCTCAAAAGCAAGCTTCACACTTAAGACCTGAGTGGTATCCTTCAAGGCCCCCCCGAGCCAGTGGAAACCACAACCCACGCTGCTGAAACCCTTACAAATGCCTTCTACGAGCACCTCCAGGAATGTATGGATCAAGCAATCCCTAATAAAATCAAGACCCTTTCCACCAAAGGCAGGCGCCCGGTCTGGTGGACTCCAGCCATAAACAAACTCTACAACAAGAGGAGAAAGCTACTACATGACAGAGCAAAATCCTTAAATGGGAAGGCATCTCTGATCAATACTAGCAAAAAACTACGATCACTCATAAAATCATCCAAGGCCAACTTTGAGAGAAAAATCGCTAATGACACAAAAGACAATCATAAAGCCTTCTTTAGCTATGTTAGAAACCTGGGTGGAAACTCCCAGATATGCTCAGAATTGGTCCAAAATGATAAAAAAATCACTGAACCCACAGACATTGCCAACATACTGGCAGACAGGTTCAGTGCAAATTTCTCCCCTCCCTTCCCCCCAAAAGGAGAAATATCTATCCCACCAGAGTCTAGCCTCCCAAACATCTCAGATGCCCAGGTGAGAGCTGCTCTCTAAAGCAAAAAACACAGCATCAATGGGACCGGACGGTGTCCCCGGATGTGTGCTACACGAACTCAATGAGGAACTAAACCTACACATAAGGCTGCTGTTTAATCTTAGCCTTACTACAGGATACGTACCCAAAGAATGGCATACGGCAACTGTGGTCCCACTCCACAAAGGCGGTGCTTCTACGGACCCTGAAATTACCGCCCATAAGCTTGACGAGCCTTGTCTGCAAAGCTATGGAGAGGATCATAATGGAACTCATAAATAAAGACATTGGGGACCTACAGACACTGGATCCTACCCAATTTGGCTTTGTCAAGGGCAGATCCTGCCTCTTGAACTTGGTCGACTTTTTCAAACAGTCACTAAGGCCATTGATGAGGGTAAGGCAGTTCACACAGCCTACCTTGACCTAGCAAAAGCTGCTCGACACAATACCCCACTCGGGCATCATAGAAAAGCTCACCAGCTTAGATGTAAACCCATATGTCACAAGATGGGTTGCAAACTGGCTCAAGGACAGAACACACAGGGTTAGAGTTGCTGGTGCCATGTCAGACTCTAAGCCGGTCACAGTGGTGTCCCACAGGGCTCAGTCCTGGGCCCCTCTTGTTTGGCATTTATTTTTCTGAAGTGCAGGCAAACATAGGGGATTGTGGTTGACAAAATTTGCAGATGACTGCAAACTGGGCACCATAATTGACACTCCATCAGACACAGACATCCTCCAGAAAGGTCTCATAGAAATGGATAACTGGTGCCAGAGCCATGGCCTTAAGCTAAATGCCAAAAATGTATAGTCATACCCTTTGGGAAAAACAAGGTAACCCCTAATTACCACATAGGTGGTAATCCATTAAACACGGAAGAAGTTATCAGGGACCTGGGGACCCAAGTTGACAGTAACCTCTTTGACACTCACATTGCCAAAGTGGTTAGGAAGACCTTCTACATTGCCCACCTGATCATGAAGGGATTCACATCCAGATCAAGAGAGGTCATTGTACCCTGTACTCTTCACTTATCAGACCAATGATTGAGTACAACGCCCCATTTGGAATGTACCTTACCCGACACCTGCAGCAGTTGGAAAGACCCCAAAAGTTCCTCACCAAAAGGATAAAGGCTCAAACATATGTCATACGATGCCCGACTGAAGAAACTCCAGCTCTATTCAGTCGCATACCATCTGCTCAGAGGTGATCTGTGCCTGACATACAAGGCCATGTCCAACCCGAATTAATGGACATGCTCCACCTCAAAAATCCAAATCCACCAGAGCCACGAGAGCAAGAGACTTAAACCTCAACACGGATATAAATAGGACGTGCTGGAGGGACAGATTCATCACCCAGAGACTCCCTACACTATGGAACAGAATCCCAGTCCATGTGAGGCAGAGCCCCTCACTGACTCTGTTCAAGAGAAATCTTGACGAGTGGATGGGAGATCGTAGGTTTACCCCGGGAATCATCTCTGTATCACTGCTGGACAGAGGCACAGCAAATTAATGGGTATAGTATTCTCATCCTAAGGGGTGGTGAAAGCCACACACACTCTGGCTAGGCTTATAAATGCCCTAGGGCAGATAGCCTAGTATGAACCTATGACACTGTAAAACTCCACTGCCATTCATGAGTGGACAGGTGATCTGCTGTGGCAACCCCTAACCGGGAAAAGCTGAAAGAAGAAGAAGACACTCATGTGATTACCCCCTCTAAGATCCTTAGGCACATTTTCCAGAATGGAAAATAAAAATATTCTACTCTATTTACACAAGACAGTATTTTAAATAGAGCATTATTCTGGCCTTTAACTTTAATAGAATATAAATGCTTCTTAACAAAAGTGTCATGCTTACCAGGAGCAGGATCACAGCCTGTGATAAGAAACAAAAAAGTGACAGACCTGTGAAACGTTGAGGGTATGGTAATGTCAATAACAATGCATGTTGCTGCACAACAAGGTAACACAGCCATATAGCTCACATTTACAGTAGCTACTGTGTTACTTGTATTGGTCACATTCTGACTATGGGAGTACAACTGAGGTTAAACCCTCACCCCTCAATGAACAAAGACCTGACACCCATGTAAAAGTATTTATAGCCTGACACACTGATTGCTACAGTATTACAATGCTGATAACAGTAAGCTTAATGACACGCTCCTCTGCTGTGAAAACTGTGGCACCCACCTCCATGATGTATGGTGTGATGGATGCCTGGGAGCCGTCATGTATGCCTAGGTTCACCAGGAACTCCTCAGTGGCCAAGAGTGGTTGTTCTGCTGCAGGCCCTCTACCGGTGACAGCATGATCCCTGGCTACATCTGCTGCCCTTCCTCATGCAGCAATGATCATGTCCATTACACAGTGTTGAACCTGCTCATATGTCTTGCCCTGATGGCCCATGCCATTCACATCACAGACAAGGTCTGCCCACAATGCAGCCCACTGTTCCTTGTTTTGCCTCCCCCTGGACAGTAGGATGTGATGATGTTGCCTTAGTCCTTGCAGTACAATTTCATTTTCCACATCAGAGAGGAGTGCATGGCATCTAGGGTACATGATTCCTGAAAGACAACAAAAGGGGACCACATTACAGGATCACATATGTGGAAATACACTATGTAAGATACAGCAAGGACAAAATGGCTGGCACGATCCACTGCTTGCTCACATGTCATACTCCACAGTGTGCAAAAATATTAAGTGCGTGGATACAACTGAGACAGTGCCAATAGTCAGATATTCCTGTGTGTGCCATGACAGATACTGCTGTATGATCATACACCCATCACTCGAGTCTACTGTGGTGTGTCCCCTATGGGCAACCCCCTGATAATATGTTATAAGAACAGTGCCACACAAATAGAAGTGTGCTTTTACAACCACTATTAAGGGAAAGTCCAAGTCCAGTGTGCCACAGTGACAAATGGCAATGCACCCTTTATGTATAGTGCATCCTGTGTAGGTGTAAGACAGCAGGAGATCAATGACATGTCATTATCACAGATCTAATACAGGCTTAATACTGTAATCCCTATCCTGTGTAAGTCTATTCACCCATCTGCATCCTGTTGTACACAAAATCAGTTACATACCTGATGGAGTGCAGTACTCCTCTGTTGATATGTGGTGATAGTAAAGTTTTCACAAAGGCATGCTGTGTATGAGAAAAGTCTCATAGAGAATGGTTCTCTATTGCCAGCTACTTGCCTTTAAAACATGCTTCCCATCAGCAGGTGATTGCCAATAAACCAATATGTGGGTCTGAAATGCTAATTGCAGCCAACACAGCTGATTTCCACTAAATATCAGCCAATGATATGCAACCACTGTACAATATATAAGGCCTTCATGTAGATTAGGGCCCCTTTCTGATATGTTGCGCTGGACATTACTGGGGTGAGGAGACTACATCGTCACAGAGGGTAGGCCTGTAGCAGAAACCTTTACATAGAGATGTGTGTGCTATAGGCTGCAACTGCTACTGAAGGTAATAGACATAAGCAGAGATTGTGAACACTTTGGAGGACAACAAGCTATAGGAGTAACTGCGAGGGTTGTATCAGCCTTGTTTTAGAGGCAGAGCCAGAGTGAGGCTACCCTTTCCACTCCAATTAAGACATGTGTTTAAGGTAAGTATGTTAGGCAATGGTATCACTAACAGAGTACTAGATAACATGTCTGATGTGTCCTTGACTAAGATGGGGTATAACTATAAGAATATGTCCACCATTTAAGCAACTGCCAGGCCATGTGTTACTACCAGGCTGGTAGTAATTTGCAGCCTGTATGAGGGCAGGTCTTGTTACAAGCAGGGACTTCCAATGTGTATGTTAGCTGTACAGCTGTGATCTGCACAGTGAATTTAGAAGAATTGTGTGGTGCACTCTGATATTATTGGCCCTCATTTGCAGTACCTGCATTGACATTCTCTGTGAATACATATTTTATTTTTTATTGTTTTATTTTATTTTACATTTGTTGACCGGGCTAGTCCAGCTGGATATATGTCCATTTTCAGTGGCAGCCCGGGGAGAAAAGCTCCACAAATTACAACAACATAAAAGGTCAAGACAAAGACATTAACAGTAGAATTTGGTACATAAGAAGTTTTTAAAAAATATAGTACACGCCTAAGATTATGTATTTTATATTTCAGTAGGGAAAGAGAAATTTATCTAAGAATAGATGAACAAGACTAATACATTTGCATTAGAAATGGTGTATTACAAATCTTTATAACATATTACAAACCTAGGATTTTATATTATGTATTCTATTAAGACTAAACTAGATACAGTTAGTAGTTTATATTAATAGCTACCAAGGTCACACAAAAACCTAAGAATGAAAACACTAGAGATCAATAGATAGAGTATAGAAGATCAGCATACAAGGATGGATTTATAGTGTTCTTTATCACCTAGGTTGTGATACTATATGAAGGTGATTGATCATTCCACAGTATATACATATTTACATGGGAAAAAAATCCTAAGGAAGGTTAAACTCACTAAAAATTAGTGAGTCAACACAAGATCATGATCATAGGAGGCTAGGAATTGTGGGAGTCTAGTTAACAGTCAGGTGCTTAGTTTGGGTTAACACAGGGGCATAGTCAGTGTGATTTAATGCATGACATGACAATTTATGAACATATAGTTTTGCTAAAGGGATTTGTGAAGTGTGTTCCTACCTGCAGGCCTGTGACTTCCATCAGTGAAAAGCAGACATGTTATTTGAAATGCATTGTGTGGATAAAGAGTGCATGACTCACTCATTAATTGCTGCCTTCGCAGTACTGTACATTCACTTCTACACACCACTGGATTTGAACCCAGGACTGTGTGTGTCAAAATGTACTGTTTGCAAGGTAAATAACAGACTAAGCTACTGAGCCACTGCTACAGTGGGTGTATTTGCAATATATATGTGCACAAATACAGGCTGTGACATACATTTTCTGTATCCATCAGCATGTGCATGGTTTTATATGGATGTATGTGTGCACCATGGTCCCAGTTGAACATGCATTTTGCCATTAATGCCTTAGCAGGTGTCTTTCTACATGCTGCTGCTGAAGGGTACATTTACTTGCTATCACAGGAGTTACTTACATCCATTATTATGTCTTTGGCTTTCTAGTGGTATACTATTACATCAGAGTTCAATGTACACTCCCATTTTTTACATTACTTATTAATCAAGTTTGCGCAGCGTGGCATGCAGCTCCACTGAAACACACTTAATGACTGTAACTGACAATTACTATGTTTTGTTTAAATGACCTGTTTTAATTAAGAGTTGTGTGGTGTGGAAAACACTTTATAAGCTCAAAATCCTGAAATATCGAATTTCAGAATCTCGAGCCTATAAAGTCGAATGGATGGAAATCGCAAAACTGGAAATGTCAAATCCGACAATGTCGAGTCCACGGTACGGATAGCGCATTAGGTGCATGTTGTTTATTTTTGGGTTTTTGGGAGGGATTGTGTGTTTTTGAGTGTGATGGGACATTTTATGTATGGATTAGGGTAGGTAGGTCAGAGTGTGAGCATGTTAGTGTTGGGAGTGGTAGTGTTTGTATGTCTGTGGAGTGTGTTTGTGCAGGGGTGTGTGGAATGTGTGGTGCTGGGCTGCCTGTGTTAAGGAGTGTATTGCAACCTCAGAGTTAGTATATATTAGTAGGGGGGTGTGGAGGGCACAGCCTCCCACATGGAGGGTGCAGGGGAGCTTGCCCCCCTGCATATAGTAAGGGCAGGTGTGTGTGTTTATTTAGTTGTGTGCATGTGTGTTGTATTGCTTTTTGTACAGTGTCAGAAGGTCCGTGTGTTTGTGTTTGTATGTGTTGTGTAGTGTGTGTTGTGTCTTTTTGTGGTTTTGCGGTTTCGAAAGTTTGGGTTTTGCAGTTTTTTGTGATTTCGGGAGTTTGGATTTCACGGTTTTGTCGTTTCGGTTATAAGGATTTTTGACTTCATCGTGTCGAGATACTGAAATTCGATATTTCAGTATTTTGAGATTATGAAGTGAATCTGTGGTGTGGCAGGTTAATGCAGAAGTCTGCAGGTGTGATGGTCTTGGGTTTGCAATATAGGACAGGTGTTTAATTTGTAAGTGTGTATTGCAAGTTTAAAAACACATATAGTCAATATCTGATTATCAAAGCCGGGTGACACGGCATGTTGCTCAGCAAAACTCTAAAAAGATATAAAGAAAAATGGGGAAATATGAAAGTGGTGAAATGGGGTGCAAGCAGGGGGAAACATAGTGAAAGGCTGATAGGGATGTGCAGAAAGGGTGTAAGAAAGAACCATAGCTATCCATTTCTTGTACAACAGCAACTGGGCACTTTGAAAGAATTTATACATGATTTTGAACTCTCAACCCCAGAGAGAAAGGTGAGGACAACATAAAGGCATTGTCAAGCCAATTGGACTAAATTACATGTTCCCAGAGGACACATGTGCAAAATGGAGATCTATGTATGGGACAATATTTTTTTGGGGGGGCAGGTGCTCATTTTGTTTTTTTTAAGGTGACAGTGGAATGTTGGAGAAGGGACATGGGTACTTGTAGGGAAGGTAAGTTGGGTAAGTGAGGATGCATTTGCAGGCAGACAAGCTAGACAAGTCAGTAGATAGGTGTGGTGTGTGACACATGAGGGATGAACACCTTGGATAGGGAGGGAGTTGTAGAATCCAAGTTCCATGTGCCTCAGATGGCAGCATTGTAACTCACCTCCCCACCCATGGGACTATCAGCACTGCTGCTTCATTGCCCGAGGGGTGGCAGAGCTAGAGGCTGAGCACCGGGGTGAGGTTGCCCCACCAGGTCAGCCAGCATGCCCTCAATCCAGCACAGGTGTTGGTCAAACCCACTGTAGACTATCTTGTGCACCAAGACAGGCAGCTCATCCTGGGTGATAACTCCCCCTACACCACTGCTCCCAGAGGGTGGCTGGACCCCATGCCATGTGGCTTTAATACATAACACCACAGTCAGTGCCAGGACAGCAGAGGGGGCACCACTGGTCTGGGTCCCAGATGTGCTGGGACCCAGTGCTCTGAACAGTTGAGGCAAGGTAGGCAGATCAGCCTGAACCACCCTACTTTGATGTGCTGTGCTAAATGAGTTATAGCAATAAGTTAAGGTTAGTAATAGCCAGACCATTGTTAGCATTAACAGAATGGAACATCATTTTAATTAATCCAAATAGGTATTAAAGTGTATTATGTGTAACACAGCAGTAAATAACATAACAGTCAGTATGTTAACAGCATTCCAGTAAGAAGTAAACCATAAGGCCAACTAAACAGCTAGTTTAACAAAATATGTTAATATTAAATCATAATAACGCATAACAATAATACATCACATTTTGCAAAAATATAGTTAGTTTAACAAACTATGTTAATATTAAATCCTAAAAATAAATAACAATAATAAATAAATACATGAAGATAAGGGGTGGGGAGAGTGAGAGAGAAACAATCCATTATTGACAATGCAGATTATATCCCTAAAAACACTAATAATAAATATCCAATATCACAGTAAAGAGGCAGCAAACAAGGCAGAAGTTCTATCCAAAACAGTTTTATTATAAACAATAAGGTTCCCCTTTTTCTCCTCTTCAGGTCACCATAATGGTGACGACACTACTCACCTGTATGGGGATAACAGTAACACTAGTGATTTTGCCTTACACTCTGAGCCCTGGATACCACCCTGCAGCAGCCTGGGTTCATGATTTTTACCAGGAGCCCATCAAAGACCTTGTACTCCTGAACATCCCATCTTAGCACCCAAAAGCACACACCTTCACCAGCACCACCTGTCATGTCACCAGTTGATCAGAATCCAAGGACTGTTGCAGAATTCATGCCCACTGTGCCTAATATAGGCTATTTTCATGCCCTTTCATGTCATTGAGCAACATTTAAAAAAGCACTGCATTGCTAAGCATTGCACAAGTCAGCTAAGCGCAGCTAAGCAGTGTGAAAATTGCGAGACTGAGGTTTTAGCTAAGCTTAGTGCCACACAAACAAAAGTAGCCATTAGCATGCTTAAGCAGTGTTCACCAAAGCTCAGCAGTGCCATATTTCACAAATTTGTTTTTAAAATTAAGCATATATAATAAGTTAAATTACAGGCGTCTTATCACTGATATGGACCCAAATTCAGGACCTACTAAGCATTAAGCTATATCTCTACCCAAATAACTGCTTGGATATTATGAAACTTAGAGTATACCTTCACATATACTACTGAGCTACCCGTTAGTATTACTAAGCACCGTGGCGTTCCATGCAAATGTGCTTAACTAGACCCAAACATAAATAACTAATTACATCTGGATTCTATTTTTAGATGTCTAGCAACTGCTGGCTATATATATATGAGCATAACTTGGCTCTGCAGCATTCTGTGTCATGCAAACAACAATTAAAAAAAAAACAGAAAAAAAATAAAATAAGAAAAATACATAATTATGATAATTAATGACATCCGGTTTCTATTTTTAGATGTCTGGCAGGTGTCAGCTGTCTACACGTGAGCACAGATTAGCATTGCTGCACCCTGCGCTGCGCAAACATTCAAAAATGGAAAAAAAATAAAATAAAAGATTACACATTTGAACCAATTCACAGCATCTCAACAGTAGTGGGTGGCAGTACAGGTAGCCTCACCCTGTATGCATCCACAACCATGGGTAGCTCTACACTTCTCCTTACACCACCTCAATATCACTGTTCCTGTGCTCTCCATCAGCAGCGTCCCATCATTAATATGATTGATGTGCTGCCAAGGGGGGCCATGGCCAAGTACACAGATACATTCCATGTAGGCTCTACATAAAGCAATAAGTGAGAAAGTCACTGAAAAACCAATACGTAAAAAACAATTGAAAACTCCAGCAAATCTAGAACATCCACTGAGTGATCTGCAAAACATCTTGTATCAGAGGCACATGGGATATATGCAAATGACCCTTATGAACATCAGGTGTTTCAGCTAATTGGAGATTCTGAATGCCCATGACTTGTTTCATCATTTTAATGGACAATTTCAGGCCAATAAAGCCAAACACCACTAGCTGTGGATATGCATATTTCGGCCTTGTTATGACCTCGTCAGCACAGCACAAGCAGAGTGTTTGACTAAGCATTAGAAACACAGGGCTGTTTCACCCAGCTGATGTCCATTATCATTAGGGTCACTGCAAAAATATCTCAAACAACAAACTA